>NC_043011.1:64980213-64995213 GCF_006345805.1 Octopus sinensis | reverse complement strand
GTGCTGACTTAAGCGAATCAATTGTGCGCGCTAGATCTCCTTTGTAATCGTTTGGAGCGTTTAGCTCGAAATGAACTAAACATTTCAAACCACCCCAATCGCATAAGAACGCCTTACGCGGGTGCAGACATCTTTTGCATGCGATGCCGGTCTTTCGCGTTTCTATATCCGCTGCCATCGACGCTTCAACACGTATCTTGCCATGAGTCATTATTCGGTCCCAAAATGGCTTATTCGTGAGATGTGACGACAAAGAAGAGCAGAGCACATATTGACACTCTGCAAGCGATATGACTGGGAAATTTTGTGAGGAGAACATTAACCCAACTTGCTGACTTTTCCGACGGCATGTAGGTGTTGAAGGGATATTGCTCCACCAGGGCTTCCAGAACGTCCTCGTTCAGCCTTATAGGTCATCCAGAACGAGGCTCTAGTGTCTGGCTAGGAATACCTGAATCCACCGTTCACACCGGCTTAGGCTTATCGTACGATTCCCATATCAGGCATTAATATTCCTCACACTTTCCGTTGCATTGTTTCCTTTATTGAACTTATAAAACAAAACATGCCGAATATGTTCCTATGTATTTATACATATGTCTCTCTCTCTCTCTCTCTCTCTCTCTCTTATATATATATATATATATATATATATACACGCATATATATATATATCTTTACTACCCACAAGAGGCTAAAGACTGAGGGGACTAACAGGGACAGACAAACGGATTAAGTGGAATACATCGACCGCAGTGCGTAACTGGTACTTGATTTATCGACCCCGAAAGGATGAAAGGCAAAGTCGACCTCGGCGGAATGTGAACTCAGAACGTGATGGCAGACGAAATACGCATTTCGCCCGGCGTGCTAACGTTTCTGCCATATCGCCGCCTTTCTCACATATACATATATAATTGTGTGTGTGTGTGTTATTAATTGAATTAGATGGGAGAGCGAGAGAATGATTTAATATACATATATCATATCTCCAAAGATATGTAAATGATACTCTTCAATATTACTCATGCTTCATTCATATATTTCAATCTTCCAAACTTATCAATGAATTTTATTTGAATTTACTACAATGCATAGGATAATTTTAACATCTTTGTTATCTGTCCGTCAAAGTTGATTATTTTTCACTCAATATATTACTCTAAATATATTACTCTATAATATTTGTGAGATATTTTATAGCGAGAATAGTAACAATAAAATTTAGTCATTTATTATTCGTAAAATTTACCATTTCTGTGGTTTACTGAAAATAGTTGAATTCATCAAATCTTTCCAAGGAATTTAATTAAACATAATTACGAATCATTTAATTTTATATGCTTGCCTAACTACTTCAGTGGAACTGATAAATAGATAGATTGATAGACCGATCGATAGATAAGAGAGAGATATGACAGATAGATATATAGATATATACTTATATAATTCAAGGATTTACTAAAAATACAAGCGGGGAAATTACCAAACACATACAAATAGAATATTTGACAAAAAGAAAAAAAAACAAAGCAGAACATTTGTCAAAACCATAAAAAATGCAAAATTTCACAAAAGTATAAAAACCAGAATATTCGTCGCTAATTTTTAAACACTCAACATCAAAGTGTTCATACCGGTTTCGCACCATTATCTTTGATACCTTTCCCTCTTTCTGGCGCTAGTGGGAATTGCTAAAGAAACGTACAGGGCAAAGACGAATACAAACAAAACAGAAATAATTATAATAATCATACAAATGCAACAGTAAAGCCGTGTGTCAGGAAAACTGGGGAATATGCGTAACGCAAAGGAGAATAAAAATATTTTATAAAACGAGAGTATGGAAGAGAGGGAGACTGAACACAAATGAAGATGTAAATAAATCGTTTGGAAAATGGTGAAGAAATAGAAAGTAGGGCGACCGAAATATTCAAAGGCAAACGGAAACAGAATGGAATAGACATAGATTGCCAGGGCCACGTGATAGTGAGAAGACAGAGACAAAGTTTCGTGGAGTGCAAAGCGACAAAGGTGATTAAGGAGTGTATTAGGGAACGACAGAGAGAGCGAGAGAGAGAGAGAAAGAGAGAGAGAGAGAGAGTGAAAGAGAGGAAGGGAAAAAAACAAGCAAAATAAAACAGAGGAAGAATTAGACACTGCTCAAAAAATAAACCAAAGGCATTTTTACAACTTGTTAAAATACATATAAGTGATGCGAGTGAGTTCGATCCTTCGCTGAGTTAAGCCAAAAGCGGAATGCAATGGATTGAAGTTTATTTTCGCGTTATGTACTCTCCATTGAGATAGAATTTTCCGACGACGACGTCTCGTTGAAATGATGAAGTGTGTGTCAACAATATTCTTGCTCGCATGAAGCATTAACTTCAAATGGATTTCAGAAGAATTTCACGTACAGATGCAAGTATATACGTGCAGCAAGTATATACGTGTATACGTGTATGTATATATTAATGTATATATATTTATATATGCATCTACATATATGTACATATATATTTATATATATATATATATATATATATATATATATATATATATATATATAATATATATATATATATATAACAATTGCAGCGTGGAAGGTGTTTATAAGCCATTTAAGAAACACACAAAAGCCGTTCGATTCACTTCAACATTTAAGTTTAATTTGTCAAAATATTTTTGTCAGTGAACAGGTAGCGGATTTTAGCGACGAAAATATTTCGACAAATTAAACTTAAATGTTGAAGTGAATCGAACGGCTTTTGTGTGTTTCTTAAATGGCTTATAAACACCTTCCACGCTGCAATTGTTTTCGTTTCAGCACACGATCTCAGATCAAATTACTTGCTATGCGAGTACATCTCCCTATATATATTATATATATATATATATATATATATATATATATATATATTATATATATATATATATATATATATATATATATATATATATATATATATATATATATATATATATATATATATATATATACATATAGATATAGATATGTTACTTGGGAATTATTCAAATGCCATAGAATTCATTGCTCCATATCGAGCTAAAGGTTATCAAAATTGTGAAATGGAGAGCGCGGTTTTCAAGAAACCAGAATGACCAATGCGAAACTCAAAATAGATTTTTTAAAGATGCTTCGATCAATGAGAAAATGTATTCCAACCACCCTTTTTTTCTGAATAATTTGTGAGAGAACATGCGATTCTTTTGTGAATCTCATTTGCGAACCCACGGAAAATGAAAAACCACCAACTACTCTGCCTTTGTATCTGTGTGTACCTGATAATGCCTTTCACACCATAATCTCAGGAAATCTACCGGAATCTTCTGACATTTTCAGATTCATGAATATTTGAACCGCAGCCCTTGAAGTTCCCGAGCAGATACGCAATTTATTTGTGTGTCTTGACAAAACATTGATTAAAAAGGTCACACCAGACACCATTATAGATCTAATGTGCAATTTCAAGAAGTGGCCAGATATTGCATGAAGATTTGACCCCCTGCCACATGCCTATATATATATATATATATATATATATATATATATATATATATAAATATATATGGTTGTTGTTGGCATAAAATAATCTAGTCCGGCTTTTACATTTCATGTCCTGATACATTTCCTGCTGTGGCTGTGTAGTCCTATCCTTGACAAACACTCCCTCTGGCAGGTAACGCAAATGTAGCGACGACTGTTCCTGGCTGGTTGTAATGTCATAGTTTCTTGTTGACGTCTTTTCTTGTCTTTCCATTTCTCTTCTCTCTCTCTCTATGTCATTCCTTTGTATTCCCTCTCTTACGGTACGTCGCCATTCTCCACGGTTGCCGGCAACTGCCTCCCAACCGCTAATATTGATGTTGCAGGCCTTCATGTCCCTTTTGTAAACATCCTTGTAACGTAAGATCGGTCTACCCACAGACCTAGTACCCCTAGCAAGCTCTCCGTAGAGTATGTCCTTGGGGATTCTGCCATCTTTCATACGGCTAACAAGCCCAAGCCATCTCATACGTCTTTGTGTGAGGAGTGCAAACATGCTTGGTATTCCTGCTTCCCTGAGGACATCTTTGTTGGGGATATGATTCTGCCATTTGATACGAAGGATTTTTCGGAGGCAGCGCAGGTGAAAGATGTTTAGGCGACGCTCTTGGCGTGTGTATAGCGTCCAGGTCTCACTTCCATACAGTAGAGTGCTGAGTACACATGCCTGGTAGATCTTCATTTTAGTGGTCTTGGTCAGCTTATTGTTGTCCCATGCCCGTTATAGATACATACATACATACATACGCATACAACAAAAACACACCCATATATATACATACATATATATATATATATGTGTGTGTGGGTGTGTTTTTTGTTGTATGCGTATGTATGTATATATGTATGTATGTATGTATGTATCTATCCATCTATCTATCTACCTATGTATTCATATATATATACACACACACACACACATATATATATATATATTATATATATATATATATATATATATAATATATATATATATAATATATATATATATATGTACTTCTGGAGTTTTCATCTCAAATTTCCTTTGCAGGATGTACGAAAGTTTGCAAACTGCTTTCGCTCTTCCGTCGCTCCTCATTGTAGTACAGAGTTTGTAACGAATACCAGGTGTACCGTAAGTCAGTTGTTATCACTATATTAAGTTTTTGTGTTCCATTGTTCTTGTAAATAAAAAACTAATTTTTTAAACTAATATTTTTACTTGTAACGAGAGTGCCTGTACTATTAATTGTAATCGACACTATTGGAATATTTTCATACGTACGAGAATCATGAGTCATAATTATATTCAAGAGCAACTGGCTTCTGATAACAAAATGCTCGTTTCTATAAACACAAGCAGTTATTATACCTTTCAGCCTAACTTCAGGATATCTGCAAATAAACGGAGATTTACATTACATTTAATTCATTACAATTTTTTCACAATCCCAGATCGAATAGAGTTTGCAATGTTAAGATAGGTTGATACAGTTGATGACTGCATCTAATTACTCAATGGGCATGCCGTGAATATTAAGGAATCTTTATAATGAGCCTTGTATGTTAAAATTAATGTATAACTTTAACCTGCATGTGTGGACATACAATTCATATGGATTTGTAGGATTTACTTCCGAAAGTACATTTTCTTTTTCTGTTTTTTACAGAAAAAACCCACTACTGTTAAAAAACCGGTAGGTTATTTTATTGTAAATAATTCTTCAAAATTGTTTATTGTTCTGCAACGTTTAAGATAACAGCAAAATATGTCATTACTTTATAAATCGTGATATCACTATGATACAAAGACTATGATTTCCTGTTACGTTTACTGACACGCTATCTACTTGAAGGAAATAATTCTGCTCTAATTCGGAAATTACTGTAGGACACGAAAAGTTGTTATAAAATATGAAACGCATGCGGCTTAATACAACGCTTCTAGAAGTTTATCATGCCTCAAGTGTTTTGATTCATATTTTGTGCACTACGTCTTAATAAAGCAGCAATAAGTGAATTAGTCATCGCTTAAACAGAGATTAACTTGTATGTCGTCGTCATCTTGCGTCACACTGACTGCTTTGCGATGAATTTATTGAATCCCTCTAATATTTCTACTAATGTTTCGGTTTCAAATTGAAGGTCATAAGGAATTAGCTCACCAAACTGGTTGGTATATCGCAACATTAATTTATGAAGATGAATATAAGACAATTGACTGAAACGTTCACACTGAATTCTCTGATGGATTGTAAAACATAGCAGTTCACTCATATTTCCAGAACTGGTTTCGTGCATTGATCCCAGAGATAAAAAGCTTAATCCTGCTGCGCGAAATTTTCATCAACAGTGGATGTCGTTTCACCGTCAAAGAGATAAAGGACCCCAGTCTTCTTTTCTTCACTTTCGGGCGTAGATATCAGCCAGGTAGGACCAGATCAGAGGAATCATTTGCGTAATCAACCAGTCCAAAGATCCGCAGCCATCGAAAGCAATGACGTTTTTGCTGGTAGCAATTTTCTAGGAATCTTTTATTGATAGCCACTTGTACGTTCCTCAGCTAATTGGCAAACTACTCTGGCGGTTTTGAAGGTAGTCAATAAGCACAATTACTTTGCATCACAATAGTCTGCGTCAACCACTTTCCCTGCAAATGAAACAACTTGGCCTTCTTAGGAATAGGTCTGTAGCGGTGTTTCCACTGCTTGTATTTGTGTCGTTTTCTCTTGTTCAGAGTGATAAAGGTAACACTCATGCTTTGTTAGTCAACATCCAAGGAAATCAACTGCACTTGCTTCAAACAATATCAGATTTCCTCGTGACGTGTTCTGCCTGGTTTGCTTTTGGTCAGGTGTAAGAATACGAAGACACATGGAAAAGAAATCTTTGTCGTGACAAGCTTGGGAAGATTATTCAGAAATTTTTTCACGGGATATTTTAATATCATTAAGTGTTCGATTTATAGTAATCAGTCTGCCATCCATAAACATTTGTACTTGCAACATATTGAAATATCTCTGAACAATCATGCATCGATTAATTTGGGAAAAAAAACCATGCAGCAATTAATAAATACCGTTCAAATGAATGGACGCAAGTATTCACAACTCTAGCATTTCTCCTTAAGATTTAGCCAATGAACTTTTCCGACGACCCACCTGTGAACAGCAACATCCTTGTATAATTAATATCGAATTATTTTGCAAATACAGATATAAAAGACTATATCTTACCACATGTTGGTATAGATAAATTACGCAGCAGAGGTTTGTCAATGTGTTCACGCGACGTACAAAAAAAAACTCATTTTCTTTATTTGCGACATTGGGCAGCACAAAGGAGTGGCGGTACAAAGACAGGCAAACATAAATGAGTTCGAATGCATTTTTCCGTTAATGATTACAGAAAATATATAAAGTTAACATTTTTGAACAAATAATCGAAAGAAAATTAGTAATTTGCCCACGGTCGTTAAGCGACCCTCCCTATTTTCTGGTGGGATGGCTTGGCTCAGCCGGCCCCATTCTTTCTCAACTTTCTCTCTACATTTAGCCATATTTTCCGAAACCTACTGTGCGATATGAATCTCTTTTCTAGCCTGATCTTACTTATGTGCTGATGATGCTAATAGGTGGTACCTTTTCATAATGATTGACATCTCATATGTATATTCCTCTCTATCAATCTATGTATGTATGTATGTATTTATGTATGTATGTATGTATGTATGTATCTATATATATATCTATCTATCTATCTATATATATCTATCTATCTATCTATCTATCTATCTATCTATCTATCTATCTATCTATCTATCTATCTGTCTGTCTATCTATCTATCTGTCATTATGCTTGCCTACCTGTCTGTCTATCTATCCTTCAATCTATCCATCTTTATAGATGTCGGTGTGTGCATGACAGTGTTTTCGTCAGTTCGTTGTGTAACAGGATCTGTGCGTGTCTGTATGTGTGTATTTGTGTCTGTATTTGTGCGTTTCTGTGTGCGTGTGTGTGTGTAATTTTGCGCGCATGCATTTCTGTGAATGTAAGTTGTTGGACTTACTTTCAAGAAATATATTTTTTTCTATTTTCAGGTTAAAAGCATTTCTAAGGTTAACGAGGTACGTTATTTTATAAGTGACCACTGCGTCAATATTTTGTTTTATTGTTCAACAACATTTAAGATAACAGCACTAGATTCCACTGCTTTAAAAGTCCTGATATCACGATAATACGAAAGCAATGTTTTCGTATTATATGTACCGATATGCTATCCACCTGTAGGAAACAACTAAGTTTATTTACTCTATTTCAGGAATTACTGTTGGATAGGATATTTTTTTATATAAGACGAGAAACGCATCTATAATCTGCAGCAGCTGTAGTATGGTCTCATATGTTTTGGTTCATATCTTGTACGCTACGTCCTACTGAAACAGGAATAAGCGTATTAGTCATCGTCTACAGTGAGATTAAGCGGTGTCTTTGTAATTTTGCACAACACTGAACTGACTGCTCTGAGATATCTCCATTGAATTCCTGTAATCCTTCTACTGGTGTTTTAGATTCAGTTTCAATGTCATCAGGAACTATTTCACTAAATTTGCTTGTAAATCGCAACATTAGCCAAGAATAATGAAAATACGAGGATTGACTGAAACGTTCAGAGGGCATTCTCTAATGGATTGTGAAGCATTGCAGGTCACTTATATTCCCGGTGGTGTTTTAGTGCTTGGATTCCATGGGTGGAAAAGCTTCATCGCTATTACACAAAATGTTCAACGGTGCATATCATTTCGCCATCAGTGCGATACAGGATCCCCAGTAAATTGCTTTCGTTACGTTGGGGGAATAGATTGATAGTCAGATGGGTATAAAACAAGAGAATAGGTCGAGTAATCTACCAGTTCAAAGCCTGAGCAGCCATCGAAACAAATTACGTTTGTGCTAGCTGTATTTTCCTAATTTTCGTAAGTGTTTTGTGTGGATAGACATGTTTGCTTACCTCTGGAATTTGGCAAAGTATTTTCCGTTGACATTATGACAGTTTGGAAAGTAGGCAATATTACCTTGCATCCCAACAGCCTTCGTCAATCAACCTCCCTGCAAATGAAACCACTTGGCTCTCTTCTGAGTAGGATTGCAGGGTTGTTCCGCTGCAAGTATTGTGTCATTTTCTCTAGTTCAAAGTGATAAAGGCAACGCCCGTGAGGTGCTAGTCAACGTCCAAGGAATGCATGTGGATCTGCTTCAATCGATATCGGATTTTCCCGTGACTTGATGTGCCTGGTGTGCTTTCGGTCACATGTCAGAGGACGGAGATACACAGACGAGAAATCTCTGTCGTGCCAAGTTCCTTGAGGAGAATATTCAGAATTTCTTACGGGATATTCCAAAATCATTGGTTATTTGATTTATAGACACCCCTCTCTGTTATCCAAGAAAGTGTGTACTTGCTACTTTGCGAAGTTTTTGTAAACAGTCAGATGCCAGTTATGCTTTAAAAGAGCGATGCAGTAATTAATAAATACCGTTCCAATCATTGAAAGCAAGAAGGCACAACTCTAGCATTACTCCTTAATATTTAGACAATGAACTTTTCAGACGACCCAACTGTGAACAGCAACAGACTTGTATAACCCAAATCGAATGAGTTTGAAATTACATATATATAAACTTTGTACTATTCTCTTTTCAGATGAACGTTCAAAGAGTATTGCTTCCTGCACTTGTCGTTACGTTTTTACTTTTAATGAAAAGTTAAATAAAACAAATAATGCAATAACTATTTGTTTGTGTTATTCTTTACCTTTTGTTGATTCATCACAAGTTATGCATGTGAAATGTGTGATAAGAGGTGGCGAAGGAATTCCTTGGCTCACAATGTAGCATCCTAAATTTCATAGGGTATGACCCTTTAACTGGTAACAACATCATGAATTAATATCACCCCTAACTAACTCTTGTATAGACATCTACTACTTTTTAATTGATTGTATCTAAAGATTTGTTTCTTTTTCTTGTGTGTTGAGGCGTAAGTGTGGAAGCGTGAAATGTATGACCAACAGTCTACTAGAAGATGTTTACTCACTTTCCTCTTCATCAAAAATAAACGTCGTCTTTTAGCATTATATTTTTGTTGATTATAAAGAAAATAGAGAAGTTGGAAGTGTATTACAACTTTATGACCACAACGTATTCCATGCCACACTAA
The DNA here is from genome assembly GCF_006345805.1 of Octopus sinensis. NCBI lineage: Eukaryota > Metazoa > Mollusca > Cephalopoda > Octopoda > Octopodidae > Octopus > Octopus sinensis. The sequence goes on along the minus strand of NC_043011.1, from coordinate 64,985,446 downwards.
AACTTGTATTCTGTTATTCTCTTAGCTATTATCGCTAATAGTCAGAATATGAATTCCTTCCATCCTCTTACATTGTTAAGATGTTAAATAAAGTTTATATTAATATATCTTGTCTGTTGAAAATCCATAATTGTGAAATTGAAAGATAGCGGTCATTTTAAATTGATGTAATTATTGCTTCCTTCCTTCCGTCAATTGATGGAGCTGCTTGAAACGTTCGCACTACATTACGACTTGAAATCCTGTATATATATATATATAATATTATATATATATATATATATATATATTATATATATATATATATATATATATATATATATAAATAGATAGATAGATAGGTAGATAGGGAGAGAGAGAGAGTGAGAGCGGGGTTGTATACTATCAACGTAACGTGACAGTCCGTAAAGGGAATTGCCCCACCGCTATTTAGCCCTAGGAAGCATCGAAGCTTCCGATTTACGGAACTGTCACGTTAAGTTGACAGTATACAACCGCTCTATCGTTCCACCACCGCTCTGAGATAATTAGAAATTTAATATTTCTAATATATATATATATCTATATATATATATATACATATATATAACTTAATAACTTAACTTAGAAAGGTTTTGGTCAGTATTGGCCCAGGCCATGTCTAACTTAATAGCACCACCTGGCGAAGTCTTTCAGTTCAGGATTTGGGCAGCAAGGCACATTCGAGCAGAGAGTTATTGTTTGCGGAGACATATCCGGGTGTGGGTGGTTTGTCCGGTACTGTTTGAAGGAATTTGTCCAAAGACTTCTTGAATTTTGTGTGGTCAGTTTCTTTTTGACGTGTCCTGGTGATGTTGAAGAGAGCGGGTCCAATTGAGGTGAAATAGTGTGCCGTATTGTCGTTATGATGCGATTTAGATTTTTGTTGTGGACGGATGGCACGTGGTCAAGCCTTGGATGTATTTTGAAGGTGATGCCAACATTATTCGGACAGTGCTGATGGAATAGTTTCTACATCATACAGATAATGTAGCGTTCACGCGTCGTTGGAGTGAATACAATTTCAGCCTCTCTAGTCTACCCCAGTAGTCAAGGTCTGACATGCCATCTATCTTTTTTGTGATTGACCTTGGGGAGCTTCAATTCTCATAATATTTTGTTTTGTGTAGGGAGACCACAGGGACAGCAGTATTCAAGGTGGGGTCGGGCAAAAGTGGAGAAGAGAGAAGGAATAGCGTGGGAATCTCTCGACTGGAAGGTTCTGAGAATCCAGGAACACATTCTGCGGGCCATGTCAACTTTGCTGCTTATATATGTAGCCCAGCTTACTTGTTGTCTACTATTACCCCCAAGTCTCTGATGCTGTTGGATGCCATGAGAATTTCTCCAGAAGGAAGAGAGTATGGGAGTTTCAGAGCGTCCTCCCTTCCAAAGTGGATCAGTTCGAATTTGTCTTCAAAAGTTCGAATTTGTCTTCATATATATAGAGAGACAGGGCGAAGAGAGCGTGAGAGAGACACAGGTGTAGCTGCGTGGTAGGCAGCTTGCTTCCCAACAACATGGTTCTGCGTGGCACCTTCGGCAAATGTTTTCTACTATAACCACGTGCCGACTAAAGCCTTGTGAATGGTTTTGGTAGAGGAAAACGGAAAAAGATATATATATATATATATGTGTGTGTGTGTGTGTGTGTGTATGTGTGTGTATGTGTGCGTGTATGTATATATATATATCTATATATGTGTGTGTGTATATATATATATATATAGAGAGAGAGAGAAAGAGAGAGAGATAGCTAGTTAGATAGATAGATAGATAGATAGATAGATAGATAGATAGATAGATAGATAGATAGATAGATAGATAGATAGATAGATAGATAGATAGATAGATATTTAATTGATATTTGATAGATATTTGATAAATGATTCAGTGTTAGTATCTTTGTTTCGCTCTATAAGAAGAGGATTGACCGTTTCCCGTAACTTTAACTTTTCAAGTATCAATTAGATAGTCTTCAGTTTGAAAATGAAACGCTACAAATAATACAATATATTTTATTTTAGTCTTACAATATTGTTATTAGATGAATCTCAATACCATCAAACCATACTGGATCAAAAGCACCAGATACATGCAGCTTGAGATCGTAATGAACGTTGCCAACGCCTTTTTTGCGGCTGATAGTGTTTCTGCAATAAATTAAAGGCATGATATTTCTTAATTTTGGTAACAGATAAGCTAAATAATGCAATATCACTTAGGACAGATAGTTTAATTTGCGTTCATGTTGTAAACCGTATATTTGTTCTAGCTATTAACGATTAGTTAAATATTAAAAGTGATACATTTCCCTTCCCCATTAAATCAATTTAAGCGGACGCTAACATTATATGGAGGTTTCAATAACCCATGAATCGTATCCACTTGAATATAAAATTTACCATCAGAAGTCATGTTTAAATAACCAGGATTTGGTGTTACCTCGACATATTAAATGTGGACTTGCATAAAAAACATTCTTTTAAGTTGGCAAGGGTCCATATTTTAAAGTAATTCACATTAGAATAAAGCGACAAAGTTATTCAAGAGAGCTAAGCTCGTCGCAACCAACTCAAATGATGTACGAAAGGTTTCTTACGAACGCACAGTTTCTCTGTTAATTGATGATAGTATGAGCTGCACCTCATGGAAATTTGGCGAAAGCAGTGCTCCAGCATTTCCAGACGCCTGAAAATCAAAAGTAGCTTGCTTAATGTGACTGATTTGAAATTGGCTTCAGCTACTTTGAAATGAAGGAGATTGAATTTTAAGCAGGGACTAAATATTGGGTGTCCGCAATAAGTCATCACATTCAATATGCCATTTACTCGCATTATTTCTCTCTCTATCCTCTCACTGTTTCTATATATTTATCGTATGCACTCAGATACATACATACATACATACGTAAATATATACATGAATACATACATACATACATACATGCATACATACATACATACATACATACATACATAAATTATACATGCATACATACATACATACATACATATATACATATATATACATGTATATTTATATATATATATATATATATATACATATATATATATATATATATAGATTATATATATATATATATAATATATATATATATATATATATATATATATATATATATATATATATATATATATACAGTTATAATTGAGATAGGGGTTGTAAATGCAACCCTCCATGGGAAACTTATATCCAATATACTGCTAGTGAAGTACTCAACAAAGTTAATACATAAATGTTAAGAATTGCGATGCAATTAATTCATTTACTGTATTATTTGGGCAGAGGTAAAACGTTTACCACAAATTAATAATATAAAATAAGAAAATGGAGAAATACATCTAAATCAATTATCAACTACGAGAGAATACCTAATCACATAATTTATTAAACCACTACATATGAACATTAAGGTCAAACATAATAATATAGAACAAAACAGTGTACATGAAGGAGTAATATGATACAATAGTACAATATGTATAAAAGAATATAAATAAATATAAATATATTAATATATTAATATAAATATATATTAATTTATTTATTTATTCATTTATTTTATTTATTCTTATTTATTTTTTTATTTTATTTTATTTTATTTTATTTTATTTTTTTAAGTAAAAGCCCTTATTAATTTATAATTAACTTATAATTTACTTATATCTTAATTAATTGTAATTTCGTTAACATATTGTTATGTATTTATACGTCATTTGGTGGGCAGACATGTATTTGGTATTTTCGTAAAATATATGTGGATATGTCGAAATGTTTATGTATATGTATGTGTATGTGCATTTATATGTATATGTATATTCATAGGTGGAATATGTGTATATGTTTTTTCTTATACGTATGAATACATAAATACATATTTAAATAGAATATGATATGCGAATGTTTGCAGATGCAGTGCATGCGAGTGTATATATGTTATGGATGTATGCGGGTGGTGTGTGTGTGTGTGTGTGTGGTGTGTGTGTGTGTGTGTGTGTGTGTGTGTGTATGTTGGTGTAGTTTTCCCATGCTGTGATTGTTATTAGTGAAAGTTTGAATGGGAACGCAGTCGAAATTGTGACTATCTAGAAGTTTCAGTAGCACGATAAATTGTTTACAAAATATACGGTGTTATTTTAATTATGTAAAGTGTGATAATAACTTACATCGACTGGGTATAGATGTCTGTGTGCTTGCATATATGCATTTCTATGGATATATGTGAGTAGATTTGTATGTAAACATTTGTGTGGGGGGGGGGGGTATATCTTGTGTTGTGGTTTGTCTGTGTATGTATGTGTGGGCGCACGTTTGCATGTGTGCGTGTGTGGGTGTTTCTTAACAAACCAACCGTCACGAAGACAATTGAAATTTAAATTTAAATCTACAGGCCAATCATATTTTAGCGTTCGATTCTTAACTATTTCTGAACGTAATACTGTATTTGTGTCAGTTGAAATTATAGACTGCACTCGCATCTACATTTTATACACCTGTGGAACTTAATATCATGTAAACCAAATGCTTTATTTTTCCGTTTATATGTATATGCAAACCTTTAATGCTTTGCATGGTACTGTAGTACTATTGTTGTTCTGTTTTTGCTATATGTTGCTAACGCGTGTGATGCATATATTGCTTTGCTCGTATTAGTGTTATTAATAATAATAATAATGATAAGTAGCAATAGTGGTAATGATAATAGTAATGATGGTAATATTAATGACATTTTGTAAATTAATATAATGTACCCTTGATTTGTATATCTGCATTTGAGTATTAAGATGTGTATGTTTTCTATATTGTAATACCATAATATTTAGTTGAAAAACTGTAACATTGAATATGGAACATATGTATGTATATTGATTTATATTATTATGTATATGTATATATATATATATATATATATATATATATGTATAGGAGTATAAGTATATGCACTCATATGTATGTGCATATGATATATTATGGGTATGTACCCACACTTGTATGGGTGTAAATTTAATTTAGTTTATGTTTCATAATCTCCGAAGAGGCCTTGGAATATTTTTGTAGATGTCTCATTTATAACTACATATTGACCTATCACACATGGCTAATATGAGCAAAATGAGACACCCATATCTGCATGGCCGAAACAGCTGTAAGATATAGTTTATATTTATATTTATATTTATTTATATTCTTT
>NC_043011.1:64960213-64975213 GCF_006345805.1 Octopus sinensis | reverse complement strand
TTCTAAGCACAAGGTTATTTTAGTATTCTTCACTTTACCAAGTAGATAATTACGAGTCATACTTATGGTAAAGATAATTTATATTGTTACAATAATATATATATATATATCTATATATAATATATATATATATATATATGTGTGTGGGTGTGTGTGGTGTGTGTGTGTATGTATATATATTTTAGTCTTTTATCTCAATCCTTGACTGTGGCCATGCTGGAGCAGCTGCCTTTAGTCGAGTAAATCGACCTCAGTATTTATTCTATCGTTCTCTTTTTGCCCCAACCGCTAAGTAACGGGAGGTAAGCACACCGCCATCGGTTGTCAAGTGACGTTTGTGGGGCACAACCAGACACACAAGCATATACGCACATACACACACACCACACACACACACAAATATATATATATATATATATATATATAGAATGCGATATCCGACAGGCTTCGTTCAGTTTCCGTCTCTACCAAATCCACTCACAAGGCTTTGGTCGGCTTATATATATATATATATATATATATATATATATATATATATATATATATATAATATCTGACATAATGCGTGTTAAATAGAAACGTTTTGCTTGCTCATGCCCATTCGCTAATAGCATACATGTTACTACTTTTGACCCGTTTATACGCATTGGTTAGTCAAACCGTAAGTATCTGAATTTGATCCCTTACATTTACAGCAAGCATGATCGTCAAATTTTATTGATCATACATTCGAGTGTAAATATTAATTAAATTTACAAATAATTGTCCAACAGTGCATATGTAATAACCATGCCAAAGTTCAACGCCCAACATATATTACCACATCGTTTTATACATCTGTACAGTACCGTTCAGATTTCGCTGTCTACAGACCGATTAAGGTGAAATCATATATACAAATATTGTATGTGAATAAAGAGAAACTAGGAGCGAGAAATTATAACCATATTCCTATAAGGCCAACACTTGCATATATGTTTATATATATATGTGGGTTTAGGGTTTTGCATCTAGTTACTAATATGTGTATGTTTATTATCACAATATCAAGTTGAAGAACTGAAACATTGAATATGGAACATATATATGCTTACTAATTTATATTATTTATTTATATTATTATGCATATGTATATTTTTATATGTATAGGAGTGTGAGTATATGCACTCATATGTATATGTATATCTCCGAAGAGGCCTTATGATATTTTTGTAAATGTCATATTTATATATATTTATTGACCTACCATAAAAGGCTAATATTGGTAAAATGAGACATACTTATCTACATGGCCGAAACAGCTGTAAGATTTAATCTATACTTATATTTATATTTACTTATATTTATATTCTCTTTTATATATATTCTACTTATTATAGAACATTACTCTTTTATGTACACTTTTTTATGTACATACCTTTATGTACACTGATTTGTTCTGCTTTTTATATTTAACCCTACAGTATCTTATGTGGTGGTTTAATAAAGTATGTGGTTGAGTATTATCTGGTAATTGATATTTGATTTAGATGGATTTCTCCATTTTCTTATCCCGTATTAGTATTTGTGGTAAATCATTTACTTTGCCCATATAATACAGTAAATGATTGATTGCATCGCAATCCTTACATTTATGTATTAACTTTGTTGGGCACTTCACTAGCAGTATATTGAATATATGTTATCCCATGGAGTGTTGCATTTACAATCCCATCTCAATTTGTATATAGATAATATATATATAATATATATATATATATAAGTAATTGTAATTTCACAATACCGAGGTCTCTTCATTCTTTTGCTGTCTTACCATTTTATCAATATATATATATATATATATATATATATATATGTATATATATATATATATATATATTATATATATATATATATATATATATATATATATATATATATGCGGTGTCAAAATACGGAATTGTAGAAAATGAAAATTCGTGAGGGTTATATTTGTTTACTAGTAAAATGACTAAATTTTCGTGAGATCAATAAAGGGAATTTATTCACTCAAACTCACAAAATGGGGGATTTTTGTAATTTATTTGTTTAAAATAATAACATTGTTTTGGGTCGTTAGAAGGAGTAAATATCGTTGACTGATCTGAGCTAAAATTGAGTTAAACATGGTCTGGACCTCTACTGGCCGAGACCTATCAAACTTATCAAAGTTATATTAAAAGAATGAGAATAGCAAAAGCCAAGTATTTCCCAGCCCTATACCATCTTCAAGAAGACGAGTGGATGCCTTATTCTCTGACGTTTTCTATCAACTTATTTTATTCTTTATTCTTGTCTCTACAATTTTATTCGTTAGAAACACTTACTTTCCCTGTCCTCATCTTTCGTACATACTCACCTATTCTCTGATGATGGGATGCCCAGTGTAAATGCATGCTAACCTATCACTTGGAATGTTACAGAAACAGCTGTTAGACCTCAAATTCCAGTTAGCCCAATTAAATATTCTGATCCTTGAATGTTTCTTTTCAGAATCGGATCCTCTACAATAAAAAAACGTAGGATTCCGTGAAAATGTCAATATATGTCCATAAGTTATGACGCAAAATCGGATCTTGTGAATTTTCCGAAAGTCCTCTCACCTCAGGGTCGTCTGTACGCATCCCTTTTCATATTCGTTTTCCATACACTAGTTAACCCAAGGTGCTCCACAAGTTTTATGTTCCCTATGAAGTAAAGACCTGAAATTCATTTCTTCGAGTAACAATGATGGTCCAACATGGCCGCGTTCAAATAACTGAAACAAATTTTATAGATAGATTGAAATGAAGAAGAAAGAGTAATGAAATAAAAATAAAAGAGAGATTTAGGACTTTCAACCACGGTTGTGGTTCACTACCTCAATAGATCTTGCTGTCACAGTGTTTAATTTTGAAATTCTGTTTGATCTAGTTTCAACTTTGATGTAATGATGTAGCCACTTTACAACTAATTATGGATATAAAATTCACCTGGAGAACCAGAATTAATTAGACACAAAAAGTTTGATATAAAAAATGGTATATATATATATATATAATATATATATATATTATATATATACATATATATATATATAATGTGTGTGTGTGTGTGTGTGTGTGTGTGTATGTATATATAATATGTGTGTGTGTATGTATTTAGATAGATAAATAGAAAGATAGATACACACATATATATATATTTCGATGGGTTGATAGTTCGATATATTGTGTTTAATTCCAGATCCACTTCCTGTGTGACACAATGTACAGTTACTTGTAATTTATCGCTGTGCAATCATACAACGTAACAGATGTGCTATATAAAATATGTCTAGGAAGTATTATTTCAATAAATTTTGACATTCTCGAAATATTAACATCACATTAAAATAGCATTACTGGCATGATGAGTGTGTCCAATATATATATACATTTCACAGGCGTACTGTAGATTGCGTGAGTAACGAAGGAAATTCATACGTTAATATTTCAATGTGTGTTTGTGTTTACGTATGTGATTGTAGTGTGCGCAAGCCCTGTTGTATTTGTTTAGTCTTTTCGGGTGCAGTAGCTTCAAAAAATGTGCATGAGTGTATGTTATATATATATATATATATATAGATATAATATTATATATATATATAATATATATATATATATATATATATAATGGTAAGATCGTTATTTAAAATAAAATAACAATTTTATCAAGTGGTCAGATGGAAAAAAATAACCTTCAAAGGTAATAATTATAGATTTATAAATTAGGGTATCTATGAGATACCACCATGCTGAAAATAGCAGCCATGATCTGACTCTAAAACCACCTTAATTGTTCATATATCAATCAAAACGGAGAGAAAACAAAGTGACAAGATGAAGCTAGTAAAAAATTACTGGATAATTCTAGTTCCCGTATTTCTGGATTACATTTACGAACGCCTTGCCTCGTCAGTAGAATACACACATAAAAAACCTAAATACATATATATAGAAATACAACATACGAATACTTACATATCGAACGTAGATATATAATATCCTCTATTATATATATATTTATAATATAGTAGCTACATATATATATATATATATATATAGATACAATATATATATATATACGAAATATACTATAATATTATAAAATATAAAAGTAAGAGAAACAAGTCATCAGTAGCCAGCATTTAACTATAATCAGAGACTGATAAGAGGAATATAATTACATATATCCTTTGGCCTTTAATTTTACTTATATATATATATATATATAATATATATACGATATATATATATATAGATAGACAGGGACACAGAGAGAGCAATAGTTGCTAATTAATTTATCAACTTAAACGTTGCTGCGTGGTAAGTAGCTTGCTTACTTCCGGTTACCCAGAATGCAACACTAGTTGGTCTGGACTGTTAGAGTGACAAGATTTTTTTTTGGGTTCCGTGAGCAAAATACTGGGTTCTCATCACCGTAACGGTGAATTTAGAGTTTTTGCTTGAAAACTCTTTTCGTAAATTCTAGTGGGCGTATCTCGCCAGAAAAGTACAATTTTTCCGAACTGGAATAAGCCATTTGTATTACCTTTTTGGAGTATTATACAAAGGATTCCATGTCTGTGCTATTTGTGAGGTTTTTCTTTTACTTTTCCTTCTATTTTTCTTTCTTTCTAAATTTTGGTTCATTCTTTTTATTACTTTAATTTCAGTTTCCTCCTCTCCTCTTTTATTTTGTTTTATTTTTTATTCGGTTTAATTTTTCGGCAGACTCTCTTTTGAACAAATTTTGAACTGTTTTTTGACATGGCAGAGAAGAAACTTAAAAAGGAAAATCTCTGTCTTAGAGTGGGAAATTAACCCGCCAAGCAGTGGTTAAAAGTAATGTGAGGAGAAGATATGGAGGATACATGGTACTAGAAACTTATTCTAAAGATCTTAATTCCATCAACGTCTTCCTAAAAACAAGCATAAAAAACTGAACTCAAAGAATATTGTCCTCTTTAATATAAACATTGTCGCAACCGCCCGTATGGCTGCTGTTTGACAACGGGGAAAAAATGCTCGCCAGTTTGCGTGTCGTCTGTCAGCCTTTATGATCCGGCAAGGAAATTCTGTTCTTCTACAAAATTACAACGGAATACACTGGGTATGGGGTTACCCCCAGGTACCGAAGGATAGCTTGAAGATACCATCCGATGGGGGATGGCGGGCCCAGGCTCTTAAATGTAAGGGTATTGCCGGCGGTCGATTCGGAAGGGTCAAAAGCGATTTTGACCCTGTGGACCCCATCGGCCGTAACAGATCTGGTTTCTCCAGATTTCTTGAACGTGGCTGGCTGCAGGTATCCGGTGATACCTGAGAGACGTCCCCCCAAGTGTCGCTCGTGCCTGCAGCCAGGCCACATTAAGAAGAACTGCCCCCCAGGACCATGATAAGGTCCTGGAACAGTCACTAGATTCCACCTCCCCTACCTGGTCAAAGGGAGAGGTGGATATGGTCGAGGAGGCTTCAGCCACCTCAACTCAAAAATGATTAAAAAGGAAGAAGGCGAGCAACAATAATTGCCTGCCGTAGGAACCTAAGGCTTCGGGAGGCGGAGGAGAGACTCCGGACAAAGCGGAAGAGCTCCACTCTCCAGAAGCCAGGAAGAAAATAAAAAAAAAGAAGGAAGAAGAACGGGTCATCTCAGCGGAGAGGTGATGTGCCATCTGCATGTCCCGAAGTTGTGCCACCCCCGGTGGAAAAAACACCGCACCCTTAAAGATGATCAATTAATTATCTTTTTCTATTAAGTCGTAGAGGTGGAAATTAGTATAATAACATAAAGAGACAGTAGATATGCCCTTCACACGGGATCCCGAAGGGCCTCCGCAGATAGCTGTGGAGGTCATAAGGTTTCCCTTCTGGGAAAGGCTTAAAGGATTTGTTGAGGGGTGTCACATGAGTGAGGCATGGGATACAGGAACTCAAGCGGCATTGAAGATAATGATGAATATATCGATGGATATATCGAAGAGTAGGAGGTGAAAGACCCCCGTTATAGGGTATGAAACATCATTTTTTGTATTATTTGTAGTGGTTTATAACCTCAATTGTTTCTTTAAAAAAAACATATTAAACAAGAGGTTTTAGTGCTTCCATTTTGTAAGAGGTTTGAAACCTCATGTTGAGTTTTTTTAAAAAAGAAAGTATTTTTTCGAGAAAAATCCAATCGGCGGGTGTTGGGTTATTCATTCTATTTCATTTTTATTCATTAATGTGTTTGTCCAGCCCTCAAAGCTACACACTCTTTGTACAGTCTATAATGACACATTTTATCAAATAATGTAGCTTGCTTATCAACCACATGGTTCCGGGTTCAGCCCCACTGGGTGGCACCTTGGGTAAGTGTCTTCTACTGTAGCCTCAGGCAGATCAAAACTTTGTGAGTGGATTTAGTAGAGGGAAACTGAAAGAAGCCCGCCGTATATATATATATATATATGTGTGTGTGTGTATGTATGTGGGTCTGTGTTTATCCCACCAACATCGCTTGACAACCGATGTTGGTGTGTTTATGTCCCCGTAACTTAGCGGTTCGGCAAAAGAAACCGATAGAATAAGTACTAGGCGTACAAATAATTAAATCCTGAGGTCGATTTACTCGATTAAAGGCGTTGCTCCAGCATGGTCCCAGTCAGATGACTGAAACAAGTAAAAGAGTAAAGCGTATATATACATAAAATACATATATATATATATATATATATATATATATATATATATATATATATATATATATATATATATATAATCACGTGACCGACCAGGCTATCAGATGTTGCTACATATCGCTGGTCACAATGCGCTTCGCATTGTTTTAGCCTTCAAATGACGCTACACCGCTGTCTAAGCGAGCAGACCATTATATATATAATATATATAACTAATGTAGGATAAATGTTTCTTCGAAAAAAATGTTATCAATGGCCAGCATATAAAAAAAATACCTTTAAAAGTTTAATTTATTAATCCATAAAATAAGGGCAAAATAAAAATTCTAATGCCAAATATGCCGAAAAAGACAAAATTGTCAATAATCTTTATAATTTAAGCGTCTCGAAACAAGCCGATAGAAACTTCTAAAAAAAACGTTATTACCGTATTGGCCCCTACTTTGGGGGTTAATTCATAGAAATTTTCCCCTCCTCAGCGATAAATACGTAAGGCATAAATGAAATACTCATACCTATGGAACGGTTAATGATAATTTTGTCTTTTTCGGCATATATGGCATTAGAAATTTTCTTTTGCCCTTATTTTATATATATATATATATATAAATACAGGCACGTACATAATTTACATATGTAACTCGTGTAACCCATTTGTGGTGAGTGTTTGAGCGTCAAAATTTAGCGAAACGCGCAAATGAATAAAAGCTGTGCTGAAACTTCGACGAAAGCCGAAATATTGACCACGTCGCAAATTTCACCAAGTTTCTCCTACTTTTAAGAGAGAAACATATCTTCTTTTACTTGTCATTGGTTTCTGGTTTTCATAGACCATTTAGATTTTAATAGCTAACTTTCACATCTTTCTGGTCCGTTAATATACAGTTTGGACAGAGAAATCATATTCACAATTTTTGTTATAGCTGATCTTCTCGCACTTAAGTTTCCAGATTAATTACTAGGAAGCTGTCTATGTCTTTCCTCATAGGATGTAAATTTTGAAAATAATTGATGTATCCAGATTTAAATTGTCCATCCACAGAACCATTATAAGGCTTGGTCATTGCCCGGTCATGGGCATAGCTTAGTGCTAGGTGTGCTACATAAACAACGGAGAAGTTATCACTTGCCTAGCCTAGACAACGTTTAGATTTATCTCTGCATGTACATCCACAACAGATCCGAGTCATCAATCGTTTATTGTTAAAGGGACGTAACTATATAAGCAGAAATTTGCCTATAAACACATTTGTCTATGTATATGTTTGGCGGGAAAGTGATAATGTTATAAAAGTAAGAATATAAGACGTACAGTTTTTCTTGCGTGATTGGTAGGATTCACAAAAAGGAAATCCATCCTCCGAGAGATAAATATCATTTAATAAACACATGATTTAAATGTGATCTACCATATGTTTCATGCACAGATATCACAATTATCGAACAAAATTGCATAGCATGACTCAGTGCATGCGTGTGTTTGTGTGTGCGTGTTTGTGTGTGTATGGCTGTGTGGTATGTGTGTGTTTGTCTAAATTGTGAGTGTATGTGTGAGTGCCTTCGTGTATCTGTATGTGTTTTCCTGCAGTACTGCTTCAGACTATTTGTTCATTTCTTATTTCTCCATAACTTAGTGGCTTGCTATGGAAATCGACAGTGGAATTACCGGACATGGAAATAATTATTGGTGTCGATTCCTTAGACAACATTTTCCAATCTTTTGTTTCCAGTGAGAATGCAGTCTTATGATTAAAACATGTAATATATAAAAGTCTGTGCTCTACATAATTACATTCAGTATTCCTTCAATAGTAGTATTAAGTGCTAGCTCTAAATTCTATAGAAATGCTGTTTAGATGAATTAAAAATGATTAAATCGCACTGCTAACACAGAAAGTACACAGAATTTACTTATAAACCAATAATATACTTAGTAGTATAATATGGTTGCAAAATGAAATACCATGTCCCTAGCAGTAATTAATATGTGCGCATCAGTTGCCAGGAATGCGTTATTCAATTGTGTCACACCGCTATATTTACTGAATATTTTATCAATATGCTCGAGGATGGTTAATGCGTTGGTGCAACAACTCTGAAATATTTTTATACACCCATCTTCTATTTTTTATTCATATCGATCTCATAGATTACAAATACATATTCTTACATAAAACGTAAATTTCAGTGCTGGATATAATTTCAATAGAACACATGTAAAAAAATTCAAAAGTTGTAGTTTTATGTTATAGAGATAAATAATTTGGCAAAAATATATAGCATGCCATGTGGCACTAATCCAAATTTGAGGCACAATACATGTTGTTTACGTATTTGAAAACCAGGAAGATGGTCTGTAAGGAAACATGGACAAAGAAAACGGGACGAAAAACAGGAAAAACATTGAAGCAAGTGGAACGAGACAAAGGAAAAGCAAGGTGTTCATCCTCTCTGCCAGCGAAAATTCTACTTAATATTTTTGGCATAAAGAGGAATGCAAAATCTGTTAAGTAGGTAGTCAATCCGAAGAGAGTGGTGACCACCAGGCCGACAAAGGAAAGTTGTCGAAGCTCTTGCTTTTGATGTAAAAAAAGTTGCATCTGAATTAAATAAGGTGGTGAAGTTCTTGGATTTAAGAAGAATATCTTGCTTTCTTACCTCTCCGTTATGTAATCGATAGAAGGAATACCGGACATGAAAATCTTTGCGGATGTCGATTAGTTCGAAAATGAATATTTAACGTCGATCTTGAGGACACCACCCTCTACACATTGAGCAGCTCTCTCCCGTACTTTGGAGTGCCCACTGTATTATAAACGGGATTATGAGAGGGATAAATTTCAAGTGTTTATATTTCCTCTTGCCTTCATGCATTGCGATATAATGCAAGCGAATAATTCATTATTTACAGGGACCTTTATCTAGCAACAAGAAGCTTTCCATCCGTGAATCTGTAATTAGATACTGTTCAAAGCCCTGGCGTAATTCTTGTTAGTCTACAATCATATTAGGCTTTTGAATTGCAGTATAATATTTCTCAGAGCCTCCTGCTCTGTGTCGGTGCTAACATTCTGTGTGTGTATGTATTTTTGAGTGCGCATGTGTACATGATTATTATTATCATTCAAACTTGAGTCTTAGAACGTTCTAAACTTCGAAATGTTTAGAAAATATGATCAACATATCCTGTCTTTAGAATATTTTTTTAACCTCCGATTTCTTGTAAAGTTTTAGAACAGTAGATGTACCGGAGATGAGAAATGGATCATTCATCATACCTTATGAGGAACCATCGTCAAGAGCATAATCGAAGTTACATATCTAGCTTACAGCCGGGAAGATTTTCGCCCAAAGGAGTTCATATTTAATATATGGTGGGATAAAAAAAATTAAATAATAAATATCAGCCAAATATCAGGCAAAATATTCGCGATAATTTCTAAAATCTAAAATACTTGTTTCTTGTAAAACAATTTAGATGGATACGATTATAATTTTTATATCATTCTATAACAAGAAAGTGTTTCCAAATAAAGCATTCGAACGAAAACTCTTATAGAAATCAATGAGGTATATTACTTTTATTATATTATATTTCAAATCGGAAATAGTTTCGGTAGAAGTTTTATACGTGTGTGTGTGTGCGCAAACGTTTAAATATTCGTTATGTGTGGCGTTATGGACGCACACTTAGTCACATGAATTTCGTAATCATTGTAGGTATTCCTTGTAAATACAAATTATAGAGCCTGAGACATGTCTTACGTATAAAGTGTATTAATACATTTATTTTCTAATACAGTAATCCCTTCCCATACGCGGTTCACCCATGGCGGTTCATTATTTAAGCTTACGGCGAGTCTTCCGTGGTGTTGTTTTGCATTTATAATAAAATGAATATAAACAGACTATAACATATTTTTTTTTTAAATACAGTACTGTTTCTACTTGGCGGATGTTCATCGCAGGGGATTTTAGAACGTAACATCCGTGATAGTCGAGGGATTACGACATATAAATAATATTCTTATTGCGCCGTACGAGAATTCATGCTTTGGCAACTTGCTATGCGCTATATTTATGATAATTTCATATGGAATTTAAATTTATACACTGAAATCACAGTCTCCACCGTATTCGTTGCTAGGATATAAGTATTGAACATAGGTTTTGTATTTTGATAAACTATTTGATACTCCAAATATTTTCTTTATATACAGCCTAATACGAACAAGTATTTTGGTGGAAAGAAACAATGGCCATCACGAAAGCTTTATGAAAAAATATATATGACGAATTTCTTGAAAGGAAATCAGATCTAAAAATTAAAATCTATTCTACATAAACGTAGTTATTACCATGTATTCACCACCGGATAGTGCAGCATTTGGTATATTTGATTGCGTATACAGAGTGCTCTATTAGAGAATGCTTCAATACAGGCATCTTATTTCAAACCAATTAACAGGTTTATCTTTCTTCTAGATCCATCACAAGATACGAAATTCTAATAGAAGATTTGATAACATTTAGTCATTGTTGTGACATGTGAAGAACCCAGAAATTTAGAAATTGTCAACGTTCTAAATGTTAGAAGACAATTTGTATAAAATGGAATTTATTTTTAACATAAGGAAATGTTGAGGGCTGAAAAAAGAGGGAAGTATATACTATAAGATTTTATAGTTTGCTTGAAGCATTGTATCGTTCTAAGGACAGTTAATTTTTAACTCTGAAGAAGGGACTTGTATGTCACGAAATGTTGGATACATACACGCCAAAGATTACCTAGTAACTTACTTTTAGTTTACGTTACCCCATCTTAAAATTTATTTGCATTGTTTGGGCTTTTATATCATTCAACGAAAGAATATATTTTTTGCAGAACGCAACACTTTTTAACCAGTTCTCGATTTGTGAGAATGAGTTACAATACGCATAAATGTAGTCCCAGCAAAGGAATATAAATATAGTTATATAGTCATTCCTCTTTCATATCCCCCATTATTTTCCTCTAAGAATATAAGTTATAGTAGGCTTTAGATATACCTTTTCCCTGAAATTCATTCTGCCATATAAATTGTAAGAGAAAACAATCTAATCATTTCAGTCTTTTGTACTGATGAAAATTAGCAAAAATAATATAGACCTATCCATTATGTTCGAAATCTCTATAGTCGTCTGCGTCCGAAGAGAGTGGTTTACTTCAAATTCACGTAATGTTTCCATTGATCGATTAAATGCAGTCGCTTGAAATGGTCGAAATGCACTGCTACCTGAACATCCTTGTTACTGATTTGAAAATAGCACATGGATACACACACACACACCACACACACACACACACACACACACACACACACACACACACACACACACACACACACACACACGAGTGGCTGTGTGGTAAGAAGCTTGCTTATCAACCACATGGTTCCGGGTTCAGTCCCACTGCATGGCACCTTGGTAGGTTTGGATTTAGTAGACGGAAACAGAAAGAAGTCCTTTGTATATATGTATATATATATATATGTGTGTGTGGGGGGGTATGTTTGTGTGTATGTGTTGCCCCCCCCCCAATGTTGATTTTTACATTAGATAACCTTATTAGTTTTGTAGTTTCATTCAATTTTTCTGTCTTTACAAGATATTTACATATCGTGAATTGCAATGCTAAAATATATGGTGGGGTAGTTTATTTTATATATTTTTCTGCTTTTGAATTATCTAACGTTCCAGTTATATTTCATTGTATTATTTGTTTGTTCACATAGGGGAAAAGAAAGCTTTGGCAAAAGAAAGCTTGTACCAGACCGTGAATCATATTATTTTGCACGGAATCTTACATTCTTTCCTCAACATAAACTTTTTTTCCCTCTGGAGTCAGGAAACTAATACACCTGCCAACCAACAGGATTAACTACAGTCAACAATCTCTAATGTCCTACCTAAACGAAAACGGCAGTAACACGGCAAACTCGTTTGGGTCGCACACCATGATCAGGACATTTTCTCAACCTTTAATTTCAAATTTTGCCGAGGTAAAATTTGACTTGAAATGGTTCCCAGTGCAAATTTGTATTTCATACATCCATTCATAATGAACTTCTGGGAAACTTTCAACTTATGTTTTATTTCCCGAAAGATTTTAGATCAATTAAATTTATCATTTTTAGAAGTCATGAATTATGAATCGCAGAATGTCAATGTTGTAGTAACATATCCCACAGTAGTAGTGATTCTCAGGCGTAACTGTGAAATAAGCCGTCGATTGACTTTAAAGTGTTATGGTAATATTATGGGTATTGATATTCTACTAATATAACATAATATTGTTGCTTTAAGGATCATAGCGTCATATGTGAGTGTTTTCAATATACTGAAGTATTTAAACTGCAATTGATATTCAATATTTTCTGAATAGCATCTCATATTGCAGTGTATTTATAGAGATAAGTCTTGGCTGTAATACAAGGTGGTATCAAAACTATCTCGGACTATTACAATGGCTCACAAACAGATGGCGGCACAAGGTTGCATGCACACTGAGAGGTGACAGTGAACTTCATGTGACAGTATGTATGTCAAGAGACATCACAGGGATTAATTTGCACATAGGGAATATTGGGGTCATGTAATCGCGTGTATGCTGTAGTCTGCGATTTTGTCAAGAACAGGAAGATTGAACCAACCTGAAACTTTGTGTTCTACTGCGAAGTCTGCAATAAAGTTATTGAGATAGATTCGGCAAACTTACGGAAACCAGGTAGTGGGTCATAGCCAATGTTTTGAGAGGCATTGGCGCTTCATAATTGTCAATGAGCTCACCTTACTCATGAATTTCTCTCCGACAACAAAATTGTATCGTTTCCGTACTCGCCCCATATGCCAGATCTAGGAACTGTGGATTTTTCTCTCTTCGCCAATGTGGAAATGCAGTTCAACGATCGCCGTTTTAACACCGTTGTCCAGATTCAGATCGAATCACTGAAAGTCCCCGAATCGCTTTCCCGGCCGGAATACCAAAGTGGCACGAATATATCTCCAGGTCGGATTCTCAAAGTGGCAAGAACCGTTGGACCGATCTATAGCTATTCAAGACAACAATTTCGAAAGAGATATATGGTAAAACTTAGTAATTATTCTGTTATTGCAAAAAAAAAAAAAAGAAATATTCCAGGATTTTTTAACGTTCATGAAGTATTAAAAAGCAATTGATTTTAAAATTATGTCCCGCTAACAATATAACATTAACAAAGTAATGGATTAAAATTGAATATAATGCTGCAAAGATATTAAATGTGAAGAAATATTGTATTGAAACGAAATAGATATAATTCTTAGCATTTCAAAGATATTTTGATACTTTTATTATATACTAAGATTAAGAGTTAATATAATGTAAAACTAACAAAACTATGTCTGTTACATGTTCATTAGACTTTTAGCCTCACGCTGTGCATACCTTCGCATTCCACTAAGACAGAGTCGGACCAAGAACAGCAAGTAGGATACTGTTCAGTATAAGAATGCAAGAAACTGACATACAATCGGTAGCGTCACCTGAATCAACCAAAGCAAAAAATTTGTTAATGTGGTATCCGTTTAAAATTGATGGGTTCATTTAATCAATATCGTTGACATTCCTCAGAAAGTTATATAAAATGTGAGCAGTTTTTCTCGAGCAATAAGGCAAGCACAATTTCAAATCCTCAGATCACGGCGTGTTATCTAAGGAAATACCATAAGTGTAGACGAGAGCATTGCGTAGACTTAATGTACTATAGCATTTATTTTAGTAAACATGAATGGTAAAATACGAATACAGATTTAGAAATTAAACAGCAATTATAATACACCGGAAGATATATTTTTAGAGTGTCATTCATCATAATCTTTTGTATTCTTCTTCTTTTTCTCAGTTATTACTTATTTTATCGGACTGACAGTATGAAAAGCAAATTCGCCCTCGGTTGAATTTCAATTCAGAACGTAAAAACGGACGAATTTCTACAAAGTATTTCGAAAGTTCTAAAGGTTCTAAAATCAAATATATGGCACCCTAGGCATAACATCAAGATGAACTTCGAACTTGTTGTATCTTGAGGTCTCCGGGTGAGACTTGGAGCCAACATGTAGAGATGTAAAGCAAAAGTCAAACATAGAATAATAATAAAAATAGTAGTAATAATAATAATAATAATAATAATATAATAATAATAATAATAATAATAATAATACTAATAATAATAATAATAATGAAATAATAATAATAATAATAA
>NC_043011.1:64910213-64952713 GCF_006345805.1 Octopus sinensis | reverse complement strand
CGGGAAGACACTCGGCAAGAAATGGAAGAAAATTTGAAAGAAGAAAAAAAAAATAATAATAATAACAACAACAACAACAATAATAATAATAAAAAAAAAAAAATAATAATAATAATAATAATAATAATAATAATAATTATAATAATGAGGATAAAAACAACAACAACAACAAAATAATAATGATAATCACTTGCATTAGTCAAGGGCACATTTGCCTAAAATCTCGTCTTAACTCTCATGTATGTAAAAGTAAATGATTTTTGGACAATTTTATACTCAAAATAGGACTTGGGAATATAATATTTGTTTCTTATAAGTGTTACAAATTATAAATATTTGAAATTGCTTACATTTGCATTCCACTCCGTAAATGTGTGCAAAAATAGGATGGCAATGGTCTACCCGTGTAAAGCATGACTCAAATAATCCCACACGGCTGAAATACAGAAATACAATCGCAGATATATTAAAAAGTTATCTTGAAAGCTAGCGTTATAATATCATTTATATAGGATGACATGAAACAGTGCAGATGTGAAATTTGTCTGCCATATTTAGGGGAATTTCTCGCGCGCGCACATACAAGCGGACGCATACACATATATATTTATTATATGTATTTATTGTATCTATCTATCCTTCTATTGCTCTCTCTGCCTATATATTTTTTTCTCCATTTCCTCCCTTATTTTTATTTTTATATTTATTTTCCCTTTTCTCTTTTTGTCTCTCTCCCCTTCTCCAAACACACAGACACACACACAAACGCACACAAACACACACGGACACACAGACACACACACACACATACACATACACACATGTTCTCTCTCTCACTTCCTCCTCATCCACTTCACCCTCTTGTACTGTCTTGTTCCTCCCCACATCTACGAAACTCTATAAAATGACTAAATTCCCCATAAATGAATTAATTTGATTTGAAAACCCCACTAGAATGGGAGAAAGCGCTAATAATCTGAATGATATTATCTGAATGATATGAGATATATATGTAAAACATGTAATATATAAATAAATATATATAAATATGAACCATCCGATCTTCTGATTACCTCATTTCTTCTAATATATATATATACATACAAAGATACAGAGAGACAGAGAGAGGTATAGGTACATAGATACAATATAAGCATATATATTTATGTGTGCATGCGTCCTCGTGTGTGTGTGTAGACGCATATATATATATATATATATATATATATATATATATATATAAAGGGTAAAGACCCCCTTCGGTCATGAATGACCATGGGATTGCACCTAGAAAGTTACCTTCCTAGATACAAGTCCGGGCAAGGTTGTTTATGGAAGGCCAGCAGTCGCCCATGCATACCAGCCTCCCCTCTCCACGCCACCAGTGTTATCCAAGGGAAAGACAAAGGTCGATACATATATGTATATACACACATGTATATACTTACATATATATAAACATATATAGTTACGTATATGTATATACATATGTATGCACACACACATATATATGTGTGTGTGTGTGTGAGTGTGTATTTGTGTGTTGGATGTGTGTGTGTGTGCGTATGTGTATGTGTGTGTACATATGTATTAATAAATATTCAATTTCAAATATTACATCCAAGGTAGGTAAATCATGGAATGGAAAAAAGAAATTCTTTCTTTTAAAGAACTCAGTCAAGGCACATTAAAAAATCTTTTGTGTTTCGTTTTATTAATTCATATTTGAACATTGAATATAAAAAGGTACAATTAGCTGGTACAGAGTTTGAAATGCTAGAACGAAATATACGATACAACAAAACGAAATAAACAGTGAGTCCGTTATGCAGGATTAGAGTATCAGTAAGTTTTTACATATATATTTTTTTTGTGCTAGCATCCACTAT
This sequence comes from Octopus sinensis, assembly GCF_006345805.1. Lineage (NCBI taxonomy): Eukaryota > Metazoa > Mollusca > Cephalopoda > Octopoda > Octopodidae > Octopus > Octopus sinensis. Next base: position 64,950,824 of record NC_043011.1, on the reverse strand, counting down.
CGAGGATTGGAGACGAAGATTTTAAGATCTGTAATGACTGTAGCTTAAATATCTTCATACAGAGATAATCATTTTTTTATACCTCTTGATATACATACGTGTGTGTGTTTGTGTGTGCGTAAACTAATTTATATTAGAAGTCATCTAAATATGTAGTGGCAACAGCAAAGCAAACGAATGTATTCTGTTGTGTCCGTCATTGTCAGATCAATTTTATATTTGCTGAAAATGTTTTGGGATCACAATATATTGAATGATTATTACCCGACTATTGCCAAATCCCTGACAATACATCTTCGCAATAAAGATTGTATTTAATGAAGCAAAATTGAAAGTAACGAAACCAGCTCTATCGATTCTAGTTGGAATTTGAAACTAAGACCTAAAATGCGGCAGAAAATATTGAAATGCAGTATACCCAATTCATTGAAGATTCTGCGAACTAAGCCCCTTCACGCTTCTCATGTTGGCACAATTCCTACACTTTTGGAAGGGGACGTAACTCACTTACATTCACTCACGTTCTTGGCTGTTCCTCATTATATAGAGTCTGGAAGCGGGAGATGCAAATTCGACCTCGGTGAAACATGAATTCATAATATAAATCCCAAAGAAATGCCGATAAATATTTCTTCTCGTATGCTAACGAGCCATCCTGTTTTATATAACGAATTCAGATATTGGCACAAGGCCATACATTTCGTGACATTTGATTGCAGCGCTCATATGGTAATTTTTTATTGACCACGAAAGGATGACAATCGACATCCACATCCGTCGAATTTGAAATCGGAACATGAAGGCGAACGAAATGACGCTCAACGTTATGCCCGGCGTGGTAATTATGTAGCCAACTCACCGACTCCTTTCCTGCCCTATTTATGAAATGTGATAACAATTCTAATTTTTTGTAGCAGGTCTTGTATTTTTAAAAGAACGGTTAGTTAATTATAACGACCTCTGTGCTCAAATGGAATATTACTTCATCAACCCCGAAATGATGACTGCAGATCAACTTAGGATTCCTTTCAACAAAAAATTAATTAAACAAATGTTATGTACTTGCAGTAGTTCCTATCAGGAAACCTTTTAGGATACGTCGACATGGCCTTTACACAGAACTTCTCGCCCAGTTTTATGCACTTGTTATCAGCTGCAACACCTGCAGATATTAAAGTTTGATATAAGTCCCCAATGCTCTTACAAAATTGGGTATCTTTGAAGAAATGTTACATAAATTGAAACTAGTAAATTATTGTGGAATTATTCCTGTGTATAAATAGGCGTCTCTGCAATATTTCAATGAATAATGAATAGATAAATATTGCTACAACAGTTGGAATTATATTATAAGTAAGGGAATATTCTTGTGTTATAAGTATTTGAAAATATCGATGTTATAGTTCTTCAAGGAACTAAATGTTTTACTGTTATATTTGCAGTCGATGTAATCAACATTAATATTTTCAAACTTATTTATTTCAGAAAAGTTAATCACAGGTTATATGTTTCCCTACACTAGTTTCTATCGATAGGCTGCAGTGTCTGTGTGATAGGTAGCGTGATTACCAGCCACATGGTTCTGGTTTCAGTCCTATTGCGTGGCACCTTGGGCAAGTGTCTTCTACTATAGCCTCGGGACGACCAAGCCTTGTGAGTGGATTTGGCAGACGCAAGCTGAAGGAAGCGCCTCTAGTATATATATATATATATATATATATATATATATATATACATATATATATGTGTGTGTGTGTGTGTGTGTATGAAAATGGTTGTCTGTGTTTGTCCCGCCAAAATCGCTTCACAAACAATGCTGGTTTGTTTATGTCCCCGTGACTTAGCGGTTCGGCAAAAGAGCCCGATAGAATAAGTAGTAGGCTTACAAAGAATAAGTCCTGGGCTCGATTTGCTCGACTAAAATCGGTACTCCAGCATGGTCGCAGTGAAATTACTGAAACAATTAAAAGAATAAAAGAATGTTTATTCACAAAACACACACACACACACTTATACAATAATTGATTGTGAATATAACATATGTCAGAAAAAGAAGCACGCTCTAAAAATGGCGGAGGGGTATTGTGATTCAAAAATATCTTCGTAGAGCTAGTAGGTAGCAAACATACAAAGGCTTGTAAAGATAGGCAGATATTGATGATATTTGATGAACAACGTTCGATACGAGACTACAAATTGCTATGTGTAGATTTTTACGAAGATTATTCACATCAAATATTCAAGATGACCGGGTAAGTGTAGAGTTTCATTTTCAACGTGGTGGAACTACCTCATGCAATATTTGTGGTGTAAATGAGTAATTCGATTGCGCGAAAGACTAACGTTAAAATGTATGTAAAACATAATATTTAAGAGTATACTGTTCTATTAGTTTTGTTTTTGAAACATCCTCGTCAAAACTAACAGAATCTAGTTAATGTTTGTGCTATGTCGGAAATCCCCACGACATTCTTTGGTATAAATTATCATTCTGGCTCACTCTTCTCTGAGGCAACCTTACATATATATACTGGATTTTTCGACGTACAGTTCTTTGTACAGTCGTATTTGGTTGTTCTACTAGTTCCAATATTTTTGCTTCAGTTTCATTAGACTTGATTTCTGAATCATCATGCTTATCTTTTAATATTTTCCTCTATCCAACACAGACGGTGTCTGCGTTTTCTATATGCTGCTTTTATACATATATATATACGTATACATACATACACACACACACACATATATATATATATATATATATATGTACGTATGTATATATATATATATATATATAAATATATATATATATATATATATATAATATATATATATATATATATATATATATATATATATATATATATATATATATATATATATATATATATATATATATGTACGTATGCATAGTGCAAAACCTGAGACAATCAGAATGTTGGCTAATTCTTTATTAACGCAAACCACATATCATAACGAACTAAAGAAATGGAATAATACAAGAAATATGAAGAAGCTGAAAAGGCAGACGGTAAACAACGTAAACCAGAAAACACAAAAGGAATATCAGAAACACTAATATTTTACCATTTTTGGGTTCGCGCCTAACTTTTCCATTCATATAAAAAGTTAACATCGGCAAAAGATTCTTTCTTTTCCTTGACAAACAATTTCCAGTCACAGATTCAGGAAAATATTTAATAAGCGTTCTGTGAAGTTATCATGTAGCTGCTTCCCGAAGATGAATAGTATCATCACACTTGGTCAATAGCAAGAATCTGAATCCAGTTGCAACTATCACGAACCAGGATCATGTCCACTTGACCAACGACGTGTGATTAAATTTATTATATATTAGGTAGTAGTAACTGCAACGTTAAATAATAATAGAACTGATAAGACGACCTGCATCGGATTATGTGAAAGATGAAGTTAAAAATCGCTATGCAATTCACTTAGCCTCCTTCTTACTTAAACGAATCTACAAATTTGGCTTCGCTCCATATGGTCTCTGAAAGCCAAAGATATGTCGCATATGATTAACTGGAGAGTAATTGAGAAATCCATACCTTATCTGAATGGATCCAATAAATATAATCTTTGGCTAAAGAGTGCAGATTCCTAACACTCTATTGAACTCCAGGTTAGAAATTTTCCATGATTGATTGCATGCATATGTAGAAATATAGTTTGAAGAATTGGAAAACTCCGCCTATTCCTGACTAACTCGATATCTTTTAAGCTTTTTCATCTAAGGTCTACCTTTTTGAATTTTAATTTTTAAATTTTACTTTCTGAATTTCGTATTCCGTTGTTTACTACCTGCGTTTTCTATATGCTGGCTTCTCATTTTTTTTCACCTTCCTTCTATTATTCAGATTTTTTTGTTCGTTATGTGGTTTGCGCCTGAAGAATATGTTTGAGTTTTCTCAACGTATGAAATTATTAGTAGCTCTTTAGTACATGTATTGTGACACTTAAATAAATAATGTGTGTGTGATCAACGTCTAAATCATTTTAAAATGTTGATAATAAATTCGTAAGTTTCTAAAAGCTTGACGTTTATGTTACATACATACATAAATTGACATCCACGCACATACACGCACAAAGACACTCACACAGAAGCAAAAACTTACATGTGTGTAGAGAGGTAAAGAGATAATATGTGTATAGGTATTTTCATTTCTGCGTGTATGTATAAGTTAGTTTGTGTATGTGTCTGTGTCTGTGTGTGTGTTTGCCCAAGGTTCAGACTCTGAAGAGGAAATACGATATTAGTTGCAGTAAATAATTTCATAATTTTAGATAGATTTGTTTTGTGGAAAAAAAATAAATGTTTAAAATTGTTACCTACAAAGAACGACTACACAAATGCATATTGCAGTTTTCATTGTGAATTTCATTTTTTGGTCTAAACTCTGACCAGCACTGACTATAAACTCTCGAATATTCACATACACATAATTTTTAACGCAACATAAATGAATACGTTAGCTTTTCTGGCATCATAATTTATGGAGCCAATGCATAAATTCAAGCCCACGCATGTGCACTCGTAAATATTATCATAAATACACAGCCAGACACACACACACAGACACACACACAGACAGACACACACACATACACTTGTGTGTCTGTATATATAAGTGTGTGTGTGTGCGCGCGGAAAAATGTAATAGAAAGATAAAGTACCAATATAAAAAGACCACGTCATAACAAATAAGTGAGATCTATTATGATGGGTTTACAATCTGTTGCATAGTCCCAAGCAGAGACAATGCTTGCACAGATAACCTCAATGTAGAAGATAAGCGATCGAATACCTTCGCTTCATTCACCTCGTTTTATTATTGTATTAAAGAGAATTCTAATAAAATGCCTCCCATAATGCAGCTATGATGCATGGAACCAAAACCAAATCGAGCGACTAAAATGTGTGAATGAAGGGAATGGTATTGGTAGTTCTGTACAGAGTTTTGATTCGAAATCTCAGAAAAAGGTCATTTCGTTATGACTGTATAAATGGAGATTGTGCGGAGGTCTTGGAGAGTTCAGGGTTGACTCATATTATCCTTAAGTTGTAATTAAATTGAAGATCCACAGTCTTAGAAATAGATCGAAACACATCATTGTAGAGAAGTAAACACTTCTAATACATTGTTAAAAAGACACACAAACCGCGCACAGAAGCATATGCGCACACAGACACACACACGCGCGCACAATAATAGGTATATACATATACATATATGTATATATATATACATATCATATATATATTATATATAATATATATATATATATATATATATATATATATATATATACATATATATATACATATATATAAAATTATACATATATATTGTTATATTTCGGAATGCTCATTTTGCCAGTTTAGCCAATAAAATCACACACACTATATATTTGGTGTTACTTTGCTTCAGTATTATTTATTTTTTACATTAATCTTAATCTTATTTCGGCCAGAGTTCTTTCGTCACACTCCTGTGACCGCATCAGTGGTCCTTTGTTTTCTTCATTCGTATTTGTGTTTCTCCTTACTACCCGTCAGCATTTTGTATTTCTATTGTATGTCTTCAAAAAAAAGTTATTTATTTCTATTTGTTTTTTTGGGTTTTTTCGATTTATTATTATTATGACTAGTATTGTTGTTATACATACATACAAGCATATGTAATGATAATAATAAGTGGATGTAAACACATGAACAAAATAAGAATAAACAAAAACAACAACAGCAAAACACAAATTACATGAACGTATATAAACAGAAGATACAAATATTACAGGCATCCCCCACATACACACACTAAATAAACATAAACGCACATAGAGATATAAGTATGCGCAAATGAAGATATACAATAGAAATACAAAATGGCTGACGGTTAGTAAGGAGAGACACAAATAAGAAAGAAGAAAACAAAGGACCACTGATGCGGTCAAAGGAGTTTGACGAAAGAACTCTGGCCGAAATAAAATTAAGATTAATGTAAAAAATAAATAACACTGAAGCAAAATAACACCAAATATATAGTGCGTGTGTTTTTATTGGCTAAACTGGCAAAATGACCATTCCGAAATATAACAATATCTGTTTCAACACACGATATATTAATATACATATATATAAATATATATATATATATCTAATTATACATATATATATATATATATATATATATATAATTATATTTATTTTATAGAAGGAGCTTCTACTGGACTAGAACTGTTTCATTCAAAAGAAATCATCAGGAAGCTAGGTGACAAGAGTAGTTTTGGCATTTATACATTTAGGCAGGTTTAAAGGGGTGGTGGTGGGGGTCTTTTTGTGGTAGGCATGGCGCAAACTATCATTCTTAGGGGAGTGGTCAAAGGAATCGGTGGTAAATTAGATAAAAGAATAAATAAAAGAATAAAAGAATAAATAGAAAAATAGAGTTTTAGGTAAATAAGGAGACTCTCACTTATACATATATATGTACATACATATACATATATATATATATATATATATATATATATATATGTGCACAAACACGTACATATACACATACACACACACATACACCCATGTATACATATACAACATACATATACACACATATATACATACATAGACATATACATATATACACATACACATACGTACACATACACACATACACCCATATACACATGTACATATGTACCCATATACATGTATCTACGTACACGCCCATACCCATACTCATACATACACTTATATATGTCTACACATATATATATATATATAAAAGGGGATATACACCCCCATACACACACGCGCTCCCATATGCCGCTGTTCTCTTTTAGAGAGACTTAGTTATTTTAATATTTCTATTATTGAAAACAAGTGGATGTATTCCACCGAAACTAGGTAAATAAAACCATCGAACAGAGATTGTCGGAAGCGACACCTACTGGCTGGCTACGCTGCATTGAAAAGGGGCAATACCCCGAAACGCGTCTGTAGCTGCCGGTCAAGTAGTGTGGAGCGACTGACCTCCCTTGTTCGAAGGTTATATGGATACAGTTTGTGTATCAAATAGCTAACTTAAGGCGATGGCCTCATGGAGCTAATAAAGGGGACAGCTTTTTTCTTATTTTTATAAGAATGCCATATTAGTATGGCGATAACTATTATATATATATATATATATATATATATATACATATATATATATATATATATAATATACATACCCATATATATACAATACACATACATGCCTACGAGACTACTACAGAGGGCGCGTTCGTACACAGGAGGCCATACCTGCTGTGACCTTTGCATTTCTGGGAGCCTGGAGATCTTGTTCGCCAAAGGCCCTCTCCTCAACAAGATCTCGGAACACTCCCCAAATTGCATGCATAAAATTTATGCAAACTACAAAAACTACAGACCAACCCGGCAACCCGATTGACGACACCCCAACCACAAACCCCCCCCCCCACCGTTCCCCCAGCACCCCCCCATTACCTTTTCTCCTAAGAGTATTCACATATTGTATGTGTACACTTGTATATATGTATTATATATATGTATAGAAATGTATGGGTGTTAGTAGGAATATATGCATGTATGTGAGTGCGTGTATTTACGTGCGTGCATATGTATGTGTATGTGTATCCGTGTGGATATATATGTGTATATATAATATATATCTATATATATATATATATATATATATGTGTGTGTGTGTATGTGTATATATATATATATATATGTGTGTACGCTTGTGTGTTTATGTATATGTAGGTATGTAGAGTTATGTGTATGTGTATGCATGTATGTATATACATAGGTGTAAATAGGTATATGTGTATGTTTATATGTATGTTTCGTTCGTAATGAACTGTGTATATACATGTATTATTTATTATTTGAGTATGCATGTATGTATATATGTATATGTCTGTATGCATGTATGTATAAGGAGGCGCGCGTGTGTGTGTATGCATATGTATAAACATATGTATACCTTTATGCATGTATGTACTTATGTGTATACATAGATGCGCGCGTGTGTGTGTATGTGTATGTGTATATATGTATATATATACATGTGTGTATATATATGTGTAAGTGTATGTATGTGTATATGTGTATGGGTATATATATGTATATGCATGTATGTATGTGTTTGTGTGTACATGTATGGACTTGTTTGGTTTCTTTTTTATATATGTAGATAGATGTGTGCGCGTGTGTATTAGTATGTGCTTGTGTATATATACGTGTATGTATATGCATAGATATATGGATGTATGTGTATGTAGGTATGTATATGACTGGTGTAAGTATATATGTGTGTATGTATATGTAGGTATGCGCGTACGTGTATGTGTGTGTGTATATATGTATATATATATATATATATGTATATATATATATATATATATATATATATATATGTGTACACTTGTGTGTTTATGTATATGTAGGTACGTAGAGTTATGTGTGTATGTATGTATGTATATATACATATGTGTAAATAGGTATATATGTCTATGTTTATATGTATGTATCCGTCTGTATAATGAGTAACTGCATGTATACATATTTATTATTTATTATTTGAATATGCATGTATGTACTTATGTGTATATATAGATGCGCGTGTGTGTGTATGTTTATGCATGTGTGTATGTATATATATGTGTATATATATATATATATACATGTGTGTATATATGTGTGTATGTGCATGTATATGTATATGTGTATGGGTATATATATGTATATGCATGTATGTATGTGTATGTGTGTACATGTATGGACTTGTTGGGTTTCTTTTTTATATATGTAGATAGATGTGTGTGCGTGTGTATTAGCATGTGCTTGTGTATATATACGTGTATGTATATGCATAGATATATGGATGTATGGGTATGTAGGTATGTATATGACTGGTGTAAGTATATATGTGTGTATGTATATCTAGGTATGCGCGTACGTGTATGTATGTGTGTATATATATATGGATATGTATATATATTTGTATGTGTATGTATGTGTATATATGTGTATATGTATATGTATATATATTTATTTGTGTATATGTATGGACTAGTCTTCTGTGGGTGTATAGATGTATGTATGTGTATGCGTGTAGATATGAATTTGTAGGTACGTGTACGTATGTGTATATACGTGCATGTATATAGATGTATGTATGTATGACTATAACACGTGCGTGTGTGTATGTATATGAGTGTACGTGTGAGTGTGTGAGCGTGTGTGAGTGTTTGTGTTCGAATCAGTGAGTAGAAAGTTAGAAAGGAAGTGAGTAGGGCAATACATGGACTCTTTAGACTATCCCTTGGGACGACATCACTTCAGTCCGGGGCTAGCTGACCGAGGTCAAGATAAAAATAAAAATAAATACAAATGTAAAGATAAAATTAAATTAAGGGAATAAATGTGTGTGTATGAGTGTGCATGTATATGCATATGTATGTGTGTGTGTGTATATATATATATGTGCGTGTGTGTATATATATATATATGTATATATATATATATATATATATTATATGTGTGTGTATAGGTATGTATGTGTATGTATGTATATATATATATATGTATATGGATGTATGTGTATATATATGGGTATGTATATATATATACATATATGGATATGGGAGCGCGTGTGTGTATGGGGGTGTATGTCCCCTTTTATATATATATGTGTGTAGACATATATAAGTGTATGTATGAGTATGGTTATGGGCGTGTACGTAGATACATGTATATGGGTACATATGTACATGTGTATATGGGTGTATGTGTGTATGTGTATGTATGTGTATGTATATATATGTATATGTCTATGTATGTATATATGTGTGTATATGTATGTATGTATATGCATACATGGGTTTATGTGTGTGTGTATGTGTATATATACATGTGTGTGCATATATATATACATATATACATATATATATATATATATGTATATGTATGTATATATATATGTATATGTATAAGTGAGAGTCTCCTTATTTACCTAAGACTCTATTTTTCTATTTATTCTTTTATTCTTTTATTTATTCTTTTATCTACTTTACCACCGATGCCTACCCCAAAAAGTCCCCCACCACCACCCCTTTAAACGTGCCTAAATGTATAAATGCCAAAACTACTCTTGTCACCTAGCTTCCTGATGATTTATTTTGAATGAAACAGTTCAAGTCCTGTAGAAGCTCCTTCTATAAAATAAATTATTTTACTCTGCTATGCATTGAATACCTTATTTACTGTTGTTAACACCGACTCAACCCGGGACCTACATATATATAATTATATATATATATATATATACGCGAGAAAGAAGCAACAATAATGGATAGGTTTTTAGTACAATCGTTTCATACAAGGACAGGCTTTATTAAAAGTTGCAAAAATTACAGCATATAAACGTGTGTCGTACTCATCAGCTAAAATACATGTGAGTTCTCTAGACATCCTAGTGGTTGAGGCTATACTCATGAAGTAATGTAGATAATTAAGTAACATAAACAGATTCCAAAGTTCATTAAAGTTCTTTAAAGATGATGTACAGTCTTATCACAGAATTTTTAAAAAGTTTTAATAGCATCACAGAGAAGGTGACCTAATCCATAGTGCACATATGAATTTCCAGAGATATGATGAGGGATTACGTACTCACAGAAGATAAATTTATCCATTGTTAATCACAACGAGGTGGGTCTCAATTCTGCTTATAGCATTACAGAGAGGGTGAATTAATCCTTTGTATAGATGCACAATTTCCAATGGTGTAGATGTAAATTTCCATAGAAATGAGAGGAATTTCATATTCACAGGCGATAAATTTATCAATGGTTGAACACAATGAGGTAGGTATCAATTCTTGTTATATGATTAGGTATTTGCCACATTAATCACATTACTGCTATTTACAAGAGGCTGTAGCTATTTAACTTTTAAAGGCTGAGGGCTTTCTAGAGAGGCAAAAAAATAGAAAAGGGAAGGGAATAGAAGAAAAGAGAGAAAATAAGGGAGGAGGGAGCAAAAAAAAGGGGGGGGAAGGGGACTAAAGAGAAGAGAAAAGGAAAAGAAAGAAGAATAAGAAGAAAAGAAAAAGAGAAAAAGAGAAAGAGAGAAAGAAATAGGGAAAGAAGGGAAAAAAGAAAAAGAAAAAAAGAGGGTTCTAGTTATACAGAAGAATTAGTAGACGGCAAGTCTGGTTTTAATTACAGGCATCTAGGAACTAGAGGAGAATATTATTCTTTGACCAGTAAAACAGCTAATTTATTGCTGTTGAAATCAGCTATGAATTTAAAGAGAATCTAAAGAGATAACACAGTCAGGGGTTTAGGGGTCAGATGCTAAAATCAAAAGAAAATACATTAGGAAAATCTAAGTATAATCTTATCAAAAAGTCATTAAAATTTACTTATTTAATTTATTCATTTTATTGTCTTAAGGAGTTGCCGTTATTATTCATACATTGACGGACTACAGGTCAAATCTTAGAAGATCATTTACAAGGTGTTAGGGGATTGTCTATTATAATGAAGATAAACATATTATCACCGAGGGGGTAGCCTTATTTATTTAATTTTGAAATAGAATTATGGGGCTATAGTAACTCATTTTATTTTATTCGAGTTATGCTACTTAAATTAGATTAAGTTAGGAATTAAAATTAAAAATTACAATTAAGATTTAAAATTAAGAATTTAAAAATTATGAGTTTGAAATTAAATAAAGCCCCAATTAAGCAGCGTATAAGTCCTATTCATTTCCCTGTTCTCATATATATATATATATATATATATATATTATATATTATACATATATATATATATATATATATATATATATATATAATATATATATATATATATATTATATATATATATATCTATATATATATATATATACATAAATATATTCAATATCGTAATATATGCATATCTATATTAAGAAATTTACACAGTCATGCCGTATTACGTCATAAATTGATTACTAATTTTAAATGAGAATTGAGATTGATATCTTCGACTAAACATTTCGAGCAATGCTCCGACGTAGGCACGGATTCCTGATACAAGTACGTGAGTAAAATAATTTAGAAATTCTTAGAGATATGAAATTGTATTATTAGAGATATGAAATTGTTCATATTTATTTGAATAGGTATTACGAATACACGTTATAAGTTCAACTTCGTTACTGGTCACGATTTCAGTAACAACCTGTGCAGAGAATAGAGAAACGTATGATTTATTGGAATATATTCCGGAATATTTGATAGCTCATTTGGAGGCACATGGCCTAGTGGTTAGATCAGCCGAGGATCGCGAGTTCAAATCTCAGACCGGGCGATGTGTGTTTATGAGCGAAACACCTAAGCTCCACACGGCTCCGGCAGATGTAATGGCGAACTTCTGCTGACTCTTTCGCCACGACTTCCTCTCACTCTTTCCTTCTGCATCTTGCAGCTTACCTGCTACGGACCGGCGTCCCGTCCAGTTGGAGAACCTATACGCCAACCGAGAAACCAGCCCTCTGAGCCAGGCATGGCTTGAGAAGGAACAAACAATACAGTATTAACTATTAGTTTCTCCTGAAATAAATTATTGTCAATAGGCTTCTAATACCTTGACAATAATATTATCACTAATAAAATAAGGAAAACAAAATCGCTTCATGAGGAAGTATGGAGAAAACGAAACATGTGATGTTTTTTTTATCTGGAATATTACTCTATTTCTTCAATTTTAACTGGTATTTACATAGCGCTCGTCCCTTTCGAGGCAGTAATGTGCGCAGCATCGAACCACGAAGATTGAATGTAGCGACCAATTTCTTCTATCTAACATCCTGCCCAAATGAACCGTTATATCAAATGAACCGATATATCACAGTGCGGGTAGGTAGTCAAATTCTTTTGTGTCGTACCCCATGCCTTACAACATTTTCTCAAGGTTCGACTTGAAATAATACCGAAGTAAAATTTAATCCGGAAGCTAGTTTTTGCTTATCATTTCCATAGAGTAATATTACTAACGAAGTTTGGAAAACTTTGAAAATGGTTGTGTTATGCCAGAAAGGACTTGAGATCATTTAAATTTACCTTCTTTAGACACGAATTATAAATTGCAGCATGTCTATATGTTGTGTTAATATATCACACAGACATTCCGTTTATATTGTTTTAGTAATGATGCTCAGTGGCAATGATGAAACAATCCCTTGAAATGAAAGCTCCTTGATAATGCTATCTCTATTGATATGCAACTGTTATCACATCAGAACGTTGCTTTAAGGTTCGAATTGTCATATATGTACACCCAATTGAATTATTAATATTTGAAATAATTTTCAGTATATTCTGCATATGTAACGTCATATATTGCAGTGTATTCATAGATAATCCTTGGCTGATGTTTCTTCGAAACTGCCATACAAGGTGGTATCAAATATTTTCGGTGCTAGTACCATAGGACGACAAAATGTGATAGCTCAGCGTTTCGTGCACGGTGAGAGGTAGCAGTGACATTCATGACACAATGTTCTGAGAGATATCACTGTATTTACTTCATAAGTGAATTTCTGACTATGTGTATACTGTAGTTTGCAAGTTTGTCAAGGACAAAGTTTCGGCAAGAAAACAAACGTGATAGGTTGCGTTGAATTGAGAAATCTGCTACAGAAACATTGCGAAAGTTTCGACAACTTTACGGTGATGTGTCAATGAGTCGTATGCAATATTTCGAGTGGCATTGACGCTTCAACTGCGGTTGAAGGACCTTAGATTTGGATTAGCGAACTTGAAGTCATTCTACGAGCGTCCCCTACCCACCGATATAAGGTGGAATAATTCATCCGCTCCAGTATGAGGATCATTACAGGATAATCAATGACCCTTTGAGGCTTGTCAACGAGTACGTTCTCCGAAAAGAACCGAATCTGTGGGGGGCGAAAAAATTGGAATTTTCACAATGGCAATGTACCCTATCACTCAGATGTGCGCATTCGTAAGTTTCTCAATAAAATGAACATACTATGAATTACACAACCACTATATTCGCCAGATATAACACCTACGGAATTTCCTCTTTTCCCGAAGATGAAGACCCCACAGTCATCATTTTGACACAGTTGTCCTGATCCCGGTCGATTTGCGGAAATTCCGCGAATCGCTTGCACACATCGCTTGCACACATTTCTAGACCAGATTCCAAATGTGGTTGGAGGAGTGCGGCCGGTGCACGGCTGCGCAAGGCGAACGTTTAGCAGATGCTGATGAAACGTTGGAAAATAAGATGATTTTTCTCCAAAATAACTTGTATGTGAAACTTCTCTAACTGAATATATATGAAGGAGCAATTCATTTCAAAATTATCTCTGGCTACTATTATAGCATTGGTGCAGTAATGAATTGAAAATAAATATAATATTGCAATGTCAGTAAATGTAAAGTAATATTGTAGTAAAGCGAATTAGATATAATAGCTCTTGGCGTAGGTATGAAAATATCATTTCGAAGTTATTTAGATACTTCCATTTGTTATATACTGAAGATAAGATTTAATATAAGGCAAAACTTTCGAAAATGTCTCACTTACATTTTTAATATATGTTAGCCTCAAACCGTGCATATGCTTGAATACCACTAAAGAATGGTAGAATCAGGAACAGCCAATTATATATTGTGTAATGTAACAACGCAGGGCGCTAACCTAGATTTGGGAACGTCACCTAAATAAATTGAAACAAAAATATGTTAATGATTTAATCATGTCATTTACAATTGATGGATTTATTTCATCAATATCGGTGACATTTTCTAGAAAATTACAGGAAGTGTTGGAATTGTTCTCGACCAATAACGCAAACATAGTCTCCATTCCTTCGAGCTCTGCGTGTCATCAAGTGAAATACAGAACTTAGAAACGATTGCAATAAGTGGACTGAACAGCTGCAAATCATTGGAAATAATTTTATCAGGAAAAAATGGAAACACATTTAGAAATTAAAGAGCAATTATAATAAACGGGAAAATAAATTTCCAGGTAGCTTTATTATAATTTACGTTGCTGCTGCTGTTGTTGTTGCTGATTTTCTTCTTGCTCTTCTCCTTCCGATTCTTCTCCACTTCATCCTCCTCCTTCTGCTTCTTCTTCTTCTTCTTCTTCTTCTTCTTCTTCTTCTTCTTCTTCTTCTTCTTCTTCTTCTTCTTCTTCTTCTTCTTCTTCTTCTTCTTCTTCTTCTTCTTCTTCTTCTTCTTCTTCTTCTTCGTTTCAGCTCCTACTAATGTTATCGACCTGACAGGTTGAAAGGCAAAGTGGACCTGGTTGGAATTTGAATTCAGAAAGCAAAGGTCTAAAATCTGCTAAGAATTTCTCACGGTGTCCTGACAAGTTTGCCAGTTCACTGAATTAAAATAGATTAAATAATAATAATAATAATAATAATATAATAATAATATAATAATGATGATAATAATAATAATAATAATAATAATAATATTAATAATAATAATAATAATAATAATAATAATAATAATATTAAAAATAATAATGATAATAACAACGGGGACGTTACACATGTGAGAGCGATAAAACAGTGCTCCGAAATCTATCCACATACATCGGAAACAATGACATCGCATGGAGCTAAAAATAATTGACAAAGGTTTGGACTATTTCCGAGTAAGTAATACTCACTGAAATTTTTTACTATTTTCGAAACGAAATAATGTATTTTAACTCGATATCATCTCCACCCCCAACACAACACGTGTAAACATGCTTGATACACTACGACCCATCAACACTAGATCAACTCCGGCCCCAAACACCATTTACAAAAAACTACGAATAAATTAAATAATACCGGTATGATTCAGCCCAAGAATAACAATCGGGAAGTACGTACTGTAAACTTACAACATAAAATGTACGAAAAACTACACGTGCAAAACAATGTGACAACAGAAATGAACGGACCGGTACCCTACGAAAATGACGACCGTCAAAATAAAGGGCCGGACGTTGTTCCTCATGTCCTTCAAATAAAAATGAAAAGACATAAATGGAACGTGAGGAATACATTTCTATCCTACACGCTTACTTTACAGCAGTGCTCTACACAAAGAATGAAAATACAACACATACATACAAAAAAATTGGAAGAAAAATAACATAAATAAAGACCTGGATAAAACAATGAATCCTAATAAACTAGCAAATATACGGAGATATAATCTCAACGCAAAAAAATATCAGAAATAGCAATAGAATATTAAAAGGAAAAATTACAACTGGAAAATTTAGATAGAAGCCACACAACAATGCCCAATAATATAAACACTGAAACAGTAAAACACCAAAAACGATGTAAACATAAAACAACAAACCCAGACCGTAAAGATACATAATAAAACACGACAAACAGCAAGCCAAAACACGACAAACAAACATACGGATGAGATAGAAAGCGACACAAATCTAAAACCTGGAAACAACGAAGGGGACCCTAATGATTATGAAATTATTAGAGGTAGAATAATCAAAGAACTGAAAACCACAGAGCTCAAAATGGACCACAGACCATACCTCCCAAAAATCATAATAGACAAAACAACAACATCAATTATAAACAACATAATCCTAGCCGTCATGGAACTAATATCCACTGAAACAAAAAGCGATATCACTGAGCTAAATGACTTAGGATATGCATCAGTTACTGCAGCCACAAAAGAAGCTGGATACTCACTCAAACCCATCCAAAGAGGAGTACCACCACCCAAACAAACCCAGTGGATAAATAACATCCAAAACAAAATACAGAAAATGAGAAAAGATCTGCCGAATCTTTATGAAATCAGTAGACAATCAACGCTCCTGAGCAACAAAAAGAAAACAAAAATACTCCGCAAATACAACATCACAGAAAAAGATTTACCTAAGATAAAAGAAAAGCTGAAGCAAGATATCCTTGCCAAAGCACAAAGGATCCGCCGGTAAGAGGAACGCCAACGTTTCTTTTAACAAAACAAACAGTTCAACTCCAACCCCAAAAAGTTCTACCAAGAACTTGGCAAAAATAAAATAGAAATCACTGCAGCACCAACGGCAGAAGAAGTGGTAGAATTCTGGAGAGAAATATGGTCGGCGAACGAAGAACCAAAAAAAAAGGAGTATTAAAACAACAGACTGAGCACCTGAGCAAATTTGGACCTCCATAACAACTGAAGAGGTCACCCAGGCACTGCAAAGACTAAGCAACTGGAAGGCACCTGGGAATGACAAGATCCTCAAATTCTGGTTGAAATATCTGACAGGAATGCACAAAAAGTTGGCTGAAAAGCTTAACAACATACTGGCAGAGACAGAGACAATGCCTGAATGGCTCACGAAGGGGAAAACCATCTTAATTCCAAAATCAAATGAGACAGGAAAACCAGAAAACTACAGACATATAACCTGTCTCCCTACAATGTACAAAGCATTTACTGCAGTGATATGGCGAAGATTAAAAAAGCACCTGGACGAAAACAACATGTTTCCAGAAGAGCAGAAAGGTGCCGCAAAGGCTCGTATGACTGTAAAGATCAACTAATGATTAATAAAGCCGTAACTGAAGACAGCCACAGAAAGAAGAAAAGCCTCAGTATGGCCTCGACCGACTACAAAAAGGCGTTTGATAGCATCCCCCACACATGGATTGTCGATACACTTGCCATGAACAAAGTTGCACCAACAATTATAAAGTACATAGGACACTCTCTGAATAAATGGCAAACAGTGCTACAGCGCCAAACAAAAGAGGGACTTGTGAAATCCAAAGCCATCCCCATTAGAAGAAGAATATTCCAGGGAGACACGCTCTCTCCACTCCTTTTCTGCTTGGCACTGTCACCTCTATCGTATATGCTAAAAAGAACTGGATGCGGATATAAATGTCACGGCAGAAGGATCAGCCACCTTTTATATATGGATGAATTAAAACTATACGCTACAAATGACAAACAGCTGGAAACACTATTAAAGACAGTTCATGGATTTACCAAAGAAAAAGATATGAAATTTGGATTAGAAAAATGCGCCAAAGTAACCATGAATAGAGGAAAACTAATTGAGAGTAGCAAAATCACACTACAAAAAAACAATGAAATAAAAGTATTTGACCAAGGCCAAACTTACAAATATTTAGGAATCCATGAACTAGATAAGACACAACACACACAAATAAAAGAGAAAATAATAAAAGAATATTATAGACGAGTCAGATCAATACTGAGATCAGAGCTCAATGCTAAAAACAAGATAATATGTATCAACAACAAGTAATGAAACGAAATATAACAAGTAACTGCAGATAGGTGGAGATGGACAGAAACAATAAATCATATTATCCCTGGCTGCCCAGTCCTGGCTAAGAAGAAGATACTCACAGACATTACAGAGTTGGAACCTACTACACTGGAAGCTATGCCAGCATTATGAAATAACAACAGATAAAAGATGGTATAGGCACAAACCAGAAAGGTCACAGAAAAACGAGAAGCAAACCACCATACTTTGGGATATGCCGATACACACAGATAGAGAAATTAAGGCCAACAGACCAGATATAGTTGTCAGAGATCATGAAGAAAAAAATGCTTTGTAATTGATGTATCACATACCGGAAGATGACAACGTGTCTCTAAAAGAAATGGGGAAACTTTCAATATACAATGACCTGGAAATAGAGGTAACCAGAATGTGGAATCTAAAAACAGAAACAATTCCTATCATAGTAGGTGCATTAGGCATGATAAAAAAATATTCAGACAAATTCATAACAAAAACACCAGGACTTACAAACTCATATAATATACAGAAATTTGCACTACTAGGCACTAAGCACATTCTACGCATAACACTTTCCATACAATAACCATCAGAGCATCACAACAAATCACATCACCTACCTAAGGCACACAGAGCTGCGCTCGGTAGTGAAGTGAAAGCACGCTATAAATATAAAACTACTGAATGATAATAATATTAATAATAATAATAATAATATTTATAATAATAATAATAATAATAATAATAATAATAATAATAATAATAATAATAATAATTAATTGTCGGAGCCCTAGGAATAGTGAGCAAAAATCTCGAGTAAAACGTGCAAATAGGGTCTGCAATAAGGGTGGAAGACTTGCACAAAACAGCAATGCTTGGAACCGCGGCAGGTGCTCGATAAACTAAGAGGTGCTACCTTAGTTCACTGGTAGTAACAATTGACATTGTAGTACATCACCAGCCTCAGAAGGCGCTGCTATAACTACAACTACTACTACTATCACTACTACTACTACTACTACTACTACTACTACTACTACTACTACTACTACTACTACTACCACTACCTCTACTACTACTACTACTACTACTACTACTACTACTACTACTAATAATAATAATAATAATTATTATTATTATTATAATGATAGTCTACACGAAGAAAATGTGTTTAAAAATTTCCTTCCATGTATTAGTGTACCTCTTATCCCTTTCGTATTTATTATAATTAAAATATTTACTAATAATTTAATTTTCCTGTTTCAAGCTCAACATATTTTTTTCTCATGCAACTTTGTATCTTTTTTTCTTATCCTTATCAGTTCCTGCAATTCGTCTTTCCTTGTGAAGACTTCTCCCCAGTCATTGCTCTTCTTTACGCTGTCCTGTTCCAATTCTCCATTCTCGTTTTGCGAGGCTGTGTGATGAAAGGCTTATTTCCCAATTGCATAATTCATTCTAAGTCCGAGTGAGTGGCACAACTTGGGCACGTCTCTTTTACTACATCCTCACGCCGACCGAAATCTTGTAAGTGGATTTGGCTGTCAGAACTTTCAAGACACCTTTTCATACATATATATATATATATATATATATAATATAATATATATATATATATAAAGGTGTCTATCTGTCTATATATTATATATAGACAGACAGATAGATATATATATTTATAGATAGATAGATAGATAGATAGATAGATAGATAGATAGATAGTAGATATAGACAGATAGATAGATAGATAGATAGATAGATAGATATACATATACACACTCACATTAGCAATGTGTCCCGGCGCTGCCCGATATATATTGCTGACCCATATAGTATTATTTGTTCTTCACTTACAGCTTGAATCAGAAATGTATTACTGGTGTAATGGAAGTTTTGTTTGTTTAAAACGGAAAGGGAAGGGCAGAATTTGCGTTGGTTTACATGCAATTTTAATTCTGTTCATAAGAAGGATCACAAAGTACGTATTGTTTTATCGTATATATGGAGATTAATGCGATTTCGCCCAGAAAAGACATGCTCAAAATTTGGAATTCTCCCGCCCACACTGCAATTACTTATTTTCTAACCTTTTTTACAATTTTTATTTATGCGTAGAATTGTACTGAAATAGCAGACAAAACGAAGTTCGGACCACAACCAGAAAAACCAACATGCTTGAAACAACAGGTAAACGACATCATTTCTTGAGAAATTTCCCCGGTTTCAATAAAGCTAAATGTGAAACATTGTGAATTTTTAGCTTTTTGGTGAGATGATAATGGATGTTTGGGAAGGAGATTTTAGTGTTTCTGCAAGAAAAACGGAAGATGGTTTTCTATCTTACACATACACACATCTTTCATATACACATACATAAATACATATACATACTTCCTATTTTTATAAATGAGCGCGTGCGCGTGTGCATGTGAGAGAGAGAACGTGACTATTTCCTCATAACATAGAAAAGTGGATGACTTTTAGGTGTATGATTATACAGAAAATTGACGTCGTTGTCGTTGTCGTTGTGATATAAAGTATTTACAATAGTTGACTTATAGAAAAGATTATAACGTAAACTTTTTGTAATATAAATATGTAAATGAAAATAGAGTTTATATGGTAGTTGTCCAAATACCGCATACGTCAAAATAGGCAACATTGTTTTCGAATGCATAGGGAAGATAGGCGCGGCCACACACACACATACATCCGTACAATGGAATTCTCTTTCGTATATATGGATGTGTCCCTGCCTGTCGCTCTCTCTCTCTCTCTCTCTCTTTCTCTCACACACACATTCCCTGTGTGTCTTTCTCTTCCTGTCTCCTCTCTTTCCCTGATGTCAACCACACCCGTTATGCCACATTTCTCTGAATCTAAGTCTATTGCACACCTCTCATTTTATTATATAATAACCCAAACCCTGTAGTCTATTATCAATTTTTTTAAAAGGCTATTAGCCTATAATTGAATGATATGTCATTTCAATATGTATACGAATGTTGGTGAATATCGCTGCCATGGTTTGGGCAACTAGATGATAACAGGCAGACGGACAGACGGAATTTCCATTTATATATATATATGTGTGTGTGTGTAAGTGAGTGTGCCTGTACGTGTGCGTGTGAAATAAATTATGTTAACATTAAATTTCTTAGTAGCACTAAAATCACTTCACGGCTAGCATCAGTTCGTCATGGGTGGGATGCTGAAAGGTTGTTCAAGGAGAATCCGACGGTGTAGATGTTTCTCATGGGTCGATAAATATACACAAATAGTCAAAATAACAGTTCCACAATATATCTTGTACATTTACGCAGTTACAAAAAGGAAACGAACAAGCAATAATAGGAACGTATTTTTTGAAAAACATGATGCATTATTTAATAAATGCACGCACTTGCAAACATAAATACACTCACACATACACATGCCCACTCATATACACGTGGAAAGGGAGACAAACAGACACAGCGTGTGTGTTCGTTACTTGTTTATGTGCTTGTGTGTGTGAATGAGTATGTGTTTCGGAGTTTTCAATGTTAGTCTTTGTACATATGGTTGTGAAAGAAATCATACGCTCTCACTGTGTGAAGATTGTATGGTAATTTGTGGGAAAAATTCAATGTTCAATAGAGTTACCGACACAGAATGAGTAAACACATGCTTATAGCAACTTTCATTCCGGAGTTCTTTATAGGATCGAAATTCTTGTACGGCTCTGTCTGTTACCTTTCAAATCTAACACATATGTATATTATAACAAACGACACATAAATCAATTTTATTCTTTTTTGTGACGTCATAGACAATTCAGCCAATGAATATATTCACACATACACAAATGCACTTGCAAAAACGCTCACGCTCACACACACTTACACATACAAGCACTCGCATATACACAAACATATATGTTTTTATGTATTTATGTATACATATATATCTATATGTGTGTGTGTGTATGTGTGTGTGTGTGTGTGTGTGGTGTGTGTGTATGTGTGTGTGTGCATAAAACAAAGAGGAGAAAAAATATAGGAAAACCTGATGTTGGAAATGCACCTAAATTTGTTTTTAAATATCAAACATTATTTAAATGTTTCCAACATACACAAAAAATAGAGAGAATCACAGAAACTAAATGAAACGTTTCTTTTTCCTTCTATCTTCATTTCTTCGTTGTTTTTCGCCTTCTTAACACCGTAATCGAAGCTTTGATGATCCACATTCTTTATAGATCTCTTCTAAAGCTATTGAATTTTGCACAGTTAAACAAAATTATCTGCATTTTTTATATCATTGAACGTTGTGAATATTTATATCATATTTAATATTATTGATACTTGTAAACATTAAATCTTTTACGCATGTCTTTCTAATTCATAATTTTAAACGTTTAACATTGATAAGCAAATATTTCTGAAAATAGTTTGGTAAGTATGTAAATAAATATATTTAAAATCGTTTACAAATTTTTCAAATTTAAGTACATTCGAACGACTAATTTTTGTGTATGTATGCATGTATCTATCTATCTATCTATCTATCTATCTATCTATCTATCTATCTATCTATCTATCTATCTATCTATCTATCTATCTATCTATCTATCTATCTATCTATCTAACTATCTATCTATCTATCTATATATCTATCTATCTATCATCTATCTATTTATCTATCTATCTATCTATCTATCTATCTATTATCTATCTATCTATCTATCTATATATATATATTTATATATATATCTAATATATATATATATATATAATATATACATATATATATATATATATATATTCTATATATATATATATGTATATAGATAAATTATATATATATGTATGTATATATACATATATATGTATATATATATATATATAATATATATATATATATATATATATATATTATATATATATATATATATATATATATATATATATATATATATATATATGAATTAAACAATTGAGGATAAAATCTTTAAAAGAATTATCAGTAGTCAGCGTGAAAAACCTCGTAAGAGAAAAAACCGTAAATTCTTCCTATTTGAAAATATTCATTTGTATTATATTGAGGGTACTACTATTCGTAGATACCAACACGCTAAGAGGGACCAATGCGGTCAAAACTACTAAAATAAACAAAATTTTACCGAATGCAAAACTTCAAAAACATCATTTTAAAAAAGAATTCAGTTACATATCACATGTGATATGTAACTGAATTCCTTTTTTAAAATGATGTGTTTTGAAGTTTTGCATTCGGTAAAATTTTGTTTATTTTTAGTAGTTTTGACCGCATTGGTCCCTCTTAGCGTGTTGGTATCTACGAATAGTAGTACCCTCAATATTATATATATATATATATATGTATATATAAGTATGTATATATATATGTGTGTGTTTGTGTGTGTGTGTGTGTGTGTGTGTGTATGTGTGTGCGTGTGTATAATTTACAGAAAAACATAAGACGAAGACAGGTGAATTATTTCGAGGCTCGGGAATGAAAGAATTTTTTTTTACGTTTGAAGCCTACGCTCTTGAGCAGAAGGGAATATGAGGAAACAGAGGGTGAATTAAAGATCTTATAGAATTATCGTCCAATTATGGCGGCTGGTTGTGATAGATTTGTTCGTCTCTAGGCGGTGCTCCAGGATTGCCGCAGCGTAATGACTGAAACTAGTAGAAATAAAAAAAGAATAAAATATACATATGTGGGTATGTGTTTGTATTTGTGTTTTTATTGTGTGAAAGTAGAGATAGGCTCAATACAACGTAAATTCCAAAGACCATCATTATAAAAGCGTAGTTAAATCCATGACCATAAGGGTACAATTTGTTGGCTTCGTACCGAGCATAGCCAACGCTTGTACAGATAACATCAATATAGATTACAGTTGATGAATATATTTTCTTCACGAGTAAAATACATTTCGTCCTATTATTAAATTACACAGAATTCCGTTAAGATGTCTATTGCAATGCACTATGTTGCACGAGAGCAAAACATACTTAGGCAGTTATGATTGTGTGAATGAAAGTTATGTAGTTCGTATGTACTACATATGTCTCAATAAGCTCACCGGAGGCATATTAAGCAGTTGCAGAAGGTACGTTGACGTTCACTATTTCTTTTATTTCTTGTTACTATCTTTCGATTATAAGTGAATTGTCCAAAATAATTAGCGTGGTGAACCCGGAGACAGCTTGTACGTATCCACAAAAAAAAGAGTGAAAAATAATCATGTGCTTTTTCTACAAACAAATTGAATTTAGGAAGAAATGAGCGTTGTTTAAAGAACGACATTTCATTATGATTGTATAAATGGAGATTGAAAGTTTGTATTCCCATGGTGCCCACTTGATAAGATCGATATTTGAATTAAAGAAATTATACTTATTTATATACAATTTAATATTTATTACGTCATTGTATTTATTGCGGTGATGTTTTAGCCATATTGCACGAGGAGTTATAGGCGGGCAATTTCAACTGGTCGTGTGCATACGTGCATATATATCTATGTATACATTCGTATATGTAAGTATTCGTCTGTTATATATATATATATATATATATATATTATGTGTGTGTGTGTGTGTGTGTGTGTGTGTGTGTGTGTGTGTGTGTGTGTGTTGTGTGTGTGCGTGCGTGTGTATTTCTTATGCAAAGCCAGAAATGCGTGATCTGCAAAGAATTATCCAGTAATTGTTTTTTTCTAGTTTATTTTGCTCTTTTCTCTTCTCTCCTGGTGCTGCATGAACATTTAATGTGGTTTTACAGTCAGGTTTTGGCTGCCATTTCCAGCGAGGAGGTATCTCTTAGATAATCTAAATTATAATTTTTAAAAGATATATATGTATATATAGGCGCAGGAGTGGCTGTGTTGTAAGTAGCTTACTAGCCAACCACATGGTTTCGGGTTCAGTCCCACTGCGTGGCATCTTCGGCAAGTGTCTTCCGCTATAGCCCCGGGCTGACCAATGTTTTCTGAGTGGATTTGGTAGACGAAAACTGAAAGAAGCCTGTCGTATATCTGTATATATGTATGTGTGTGTGTGTTTGTGTGTCTGTGTTTGTCCCCCTAGCATTGCTTGACAACGGATGCGAGTGTGTATACGTCCCCGTCACTTAGCGGTTCGGCATAAGAGACAGATAGAATAAGTGCTGGGCTTACAAAGAAAAAGTCCCGGGGTCTATTTGCTCGACTAAATGCGGTGCTCCAGCATGGCCGCAGTCAAATGATTGAAACAAGTAAAAGAGTAAAAGAGTATACATATATATATATATATATCAGAAATATTAAATTTCTAAATCTCTCATAGAGATATGTACGGTGGTGGGGCGATAGAATGGTTCTATACTGTCAATCTAACGTGAACGTGACAGTAGGGGATTACACCACCGCTGTTTAGCCCTAGGAAGCATCGACGCTTCCTGGTGGCTTCGACACTTTTTATTTTCTGTGTCGAAGCCATCAGGAAGCGTCGATGCTTCCTAGGGCTAAACAGCGGTGGTGTAATCCCTACTGTAACATTAAATTGACAGTATACAACCATTCTATATATATATATATATATATTTATTCATTTACTAACCAAAAGGGGCTAACAAGGACCGACAAAGCGATTAAGTCGATTCCATCGACCCCAGTGCGTACTTAATTTATCGACCCCGAATGGATGAAAGGCAAAGTCAACCTCGGCGGAATTTGAACTCAGAACGTAACGGCAGATGGGCTACGCATTTCGCCCGGCGTGCTATCGTTTCTGCCAGCTCGCCATTACATATATATATGTAATGATTTCATTGAGGCCGAAAGGTGTCTGGTAATGCTGAATAATTGCAATAGACAGCATAGTTAAGTTCCAGATTCGGTCATATTGCGAATAAAGCGTTTAAAGTTGGTTCTGGGTCAGGGTGTGTATATTATAATTTTTGCGTAATAAGATAACAAATCAAGACTGTATAAATATTAGAGCATTTATAGATAGAAGGTCTTACATCTGTTTCTAGGATATCAATTAATAATATCCCTTCATCGGAGATGGTGTGAGAGGAAAATTAAGTCATATTTAGTTTCAATGTGATACAAATAGAGAGTGAGGTGGAGGAAAGAAAAGAGACGTAGGATATCTATGTGTATTGATTTTGTAAATCCGTGTTATAGGCATAATGGTATATATGCAATATTCCAATATCCTTTGTGTAAAATCCAAAAGTCCAGCATAGCTTAATATGAGTCCTTCCAAAGATAGAGTTTATAAGCAGATATTTAAACTTCATCATTCCCAGTAGGGAATTTATATACCGTTTTGCAGAGTCACTCTCGTTTATTCACCTCCCTCCAAACCATCACCAGTACTTTAGTATTTACGAATATTCCTAGCTCTCCTCTTCAAATACTTCTTTCCAGCTACTCGCCATGATCGATTACTATATCCACAAGATAATTTTTCTATTCAATTCACTCTCTGTTTATTTTTTCGTGTTCCTTCATATTGAAAGCGTTGGCTCGAGACGTAAAATACTTTCTTACTTTCCCGAGCGTCACGTTAATACATCTGCTTGTTGTTCATACACCAAAATTTGATTTTCCGTAAATTTCCAATACACATATATATATATATATATATATATATATATATATATATATACATATATATGTATGTAATTATTCATGTATATATATTCATGTATATATATTCATGTATATATATATATATATATATAATATATATATATATATATATGTGTGTTCAGCAAAAATTTAGATTCTAATAAATATGGTACTTAATTTAGATGCACCAGAATTCTGTATGGTGTTATCCATAAATATCCGTGGGGTGATTATAATCAAAATATGCAACAAGCATGACTGCGGTAATTTGGTACGATCGTTTCTTACTACATCATTTTATTAAATGTTCTAAGTAATAAAACAGTTTTAAAATGCTGAGTACTCATCAGCCAATTGTAGATGTTTTCCATTAATACAAAAATGTTCATATCAAGTAGCAATATTATAGAGAAGGTAGATATATCGACAAAGAATCAGTTATATATAGACTAAGAGTCAGTTGATGGGCTCCACTACCTCAAATGTTCTTAAAATTTAAATCCACATATTTGTCTATATATCTACCTTCTCTAAAATGTTGCCACTTGATATGAAAAGTTTTGTATTAATGGAAAACCTCTACAATTGGCTGATGAGTGCTGAGCATTTTAAAACTGCTGTAATACATACAGCATTTAATAAATGATGTAGTACGTAGCAATCGTACCAAATTACCGGAGTCATTCTTGTTGCTTATTTTGATTATATATATTTTGTGTTTGTGTATATATGTTATATATATTATATATACATATATAGATATATGTCCATAGACAGATGGGTAGAGAGAGTGAGAGTGAAGGGATATCTCCCTCCCTATTCACCTTTTATTGATTCCTTTACCATTGTATTCGAATGTAGTTAAAGATGGCCACCTATTTAAAAATAAAAATAAAAATCATAGGTGTGGTTTTGTCATCACTGAATGTGATTTCGCTTTCTCTCATTCTCTCCCTTTTTCTTCTTTTTCTCCCTTTGTTACTTTTTCTTCTGTTTGAGTTATATTTAGAATACAAAATGTACTCTCTCGTCTTCCAAACATTCTATTTGTGAGGGGATTTTAAAGAATCGTATTTCAGTATGAAAAACCATTAGTATTATATGAGCAAATTAACAATTTAAAAGGTAAATAAGGGTAAATAAAAATTATATAAATATTTTCCAACAAAAGCTGAACATGTGTTACGTACTTCAATGTATAACATATATAAAAATCCCTTTTCTGCTAGAGAAAGTGACCCTGTAAAGCAACACTTTCAATTTTGATATATATATATATAGAAATAGATGAGTGTATTTTTACCTTGTTAACAATTAACACGGAAAAAATAAATAAATAGTTACCAGGGCAGTGTAAAATCTCACAAGTAAAGGTGTTGTAACTCCTTGTTATAAGGTAGAAACTTCGTTTTTACGTTGAAATTTTTGTATAATATGAATAAAAAAATAGATTTAACGCAGGTGTAATCAAATATTTTTACTTTCGACACATGTAATATTACTCTATAATCAATCACATAAGTTTAGGATAGGTTTTTCAAACACAAATTATCTCTTCTCATAATAACAAGCTGTTAAATATTAATACATTACTAATACTAACGTTAATTTAGCTAATACATCCAACCCTCTAGAAATATTAATAACAAGGTTATTGTATCTGAAGTCAATTCCAACAGAATTAAGTTTATGTCAAGTAACTCTAAGATTAAAAATTCTATATACCAGTGTATAATCAGTACTCGTAATAAAGTACGATTTTACATTGGAAGCACATCGTTAGAGTTATCTAAAAGAATTTCTATCCATTACTCAACATTTAGGGATAGAAATAAACGGAATAGTACCGGTCTCAGCAAATTGATTTGGGATTTAAAAGACCACAATGAACAATTTCATTTAGAATGGTTCATTCTCTCAATTTCGATACCATATGGCAAAGGCAAGAAATTCTGTCTTCTCTGCAATTCTGAGCTATTTTTCATTATTTTTTTTCTAAAAATACTCTAGTAAACACGGTTATAGAGCGTGCATACAGATGTAAGCAATAGCAAAAACATACATTTAGTGCATATAAGTAGTCTCTATCATTATATATAATTTAAACTTTAATTTCCTTTATATCTAACATTCACTATTAATATCCCTACTGTTTCTGTTAGCTACTTATGACGTTATATCATATGACGTTTTTTAAACAATATTAATAGCGTTCTGTCTATCGCTATACGAATCCATCATTTTTTGCTAAAATATATTATTGACGAGTTTCGTTTTTTTTACTTTCCTCAGGAGAAGATTGCATTGTTTATACCATTTATTCTTTTGAATAGTATAGTGGAATTTTAGAAACATGTTCGAAAGTAAAAGTATTTGATTACACCTGCGTTAACTCCATTATTTTATTCATATATATATATATATATATATATATATATATATATATAAATATATATTATAACGGGAAGCTTTATGAAAATAAACAAAAGACGACGGCAGGTGGAATACAAACAAACAATTGTATTAGTATGGCGCTCAGGAATATAAATTAAACAAGTCTTTTACGTTTCGAGCCTACGCTCTTCAACAGAAAGATACACGGAAAAGAAATACAGAAATAAACAAGGAGAAAAAAATGCGTGCAGAGGCTAGCGAATCAACATTATATATATATTTGGTTGAACAAGAACATACGAGTTGAAATATATGGAAAAATTCAAGGTAGAAAATGCTAAGATAATTTTATAAAAAACATTTCAATACCGGTTTCAGTCATTGGGACGTTTTCAACTGTAAGTATGGTAAAAAAAATTATTTTTCGGAAAAATGAAGCGAAAAGATTTTTTTAAGAGAATATTTGCATATTATTAAAAAAGAAGGGGAACTTTCCTTGTTTCTGAGGAAAATAAATAGGGAGTACAATGTTAGTAATAGGATACCTATCATAGTTGTCCCGCATTATTCTTTTGCTTCTCGTTCTACTCCTCCTTCTTCTTCTTCTTCTCTGCCAAGAATTCACAACGTCCTTGAACCCACAAGAATTTACATGAGAAATAGAGGCAGGGAGAAACAAAGAAAATGCCCCTTGTTCTCGAATACTTTGCAAATATTCATTTAAAAAATCTTTTCACTTAATTTTTTCAAAATTTAATTGTTTTCCATACTTACATTTGAAGAAGACTCAATCACCGAAACCGGTACTGAAATGCTTTTTTTATAAAATTACTTTAGCATTTTCTACCTTGACGTTTTTCCAAATGTATACATATACATATATATAGCGAATCTGTTAACGTTCTCGGAATTGTATTTGCAAGACGAATACCAAATGAGGGAGGAGCAATGGGGCCGTTATATAGTTGCGGAAGGTTACTATTTCGAAGGAGATAATGTTTAAATTATTTTCTACTCTAGGCACAAGGCCCGAAATTTTGGGGGAGGGCCAGTCGATTAGAACGACCCTAGTACGCAACGAACTGGTACTTAATTGTAGACCCTGAAAAATGAAAGGCAAATCCGACCCGGCGGAATTTGAACTCAAAACGTAAAAACAGACGAAATACCTATTTCTTTACTACCACAAGGTACTAAACATAAAGAGGGGACAAACAAGGACAGGAAGATGGAGGGAGTTACAACGTGATTCGTGGTCTGCACCACCAACAACTCCTTTATAGGTTCCAGTTAGCTCAAGACATCATCAGGAGGAACCACGTCCGGTTCCGGCCCCTACTCCTCTACCATTTTGACGTGGCGCTCCCCCCTTTCGGAGGTGTCTTCACCTCTGGTGTTGGGTGCATGTCTTCTTTATTCCAGTGCGTAACTGTTACTTAAGTTATCGACCCTGAAGGGATGAAAGGCAAAGTCGAACTCGGTGGAATTTGAACTCAGAACCTAACAGCAGACGAAATACCGCTAAGCATTGCGCCCGGCGTGGTAACGTTTCTGCCAGCTCGCCGCCTTAGATGATGATGTTTAAATTGAGGTAAACATGTAATTCAATAAATAAATATATAACAGAATAGTCCTCGAACATTTTGAGATTAAACATATATCAGAAAGAAATTGATTTCAAAATTTTGCCATGTAAATAATGTAGAGTTAATGCAGTAATAGATTGAAAATAAACATCATATTGCAATGACAATAAATGTAAAGTGATTTAGTATTGACGCGAAATAGATATATTTCTTGACATGATTATAAAAATAAAATTTCGAAGTACTTTATAAACAGAAGATTTGTGTACGTACAATACAAAACTAGCAAAAATGCCTGTTACAAGCTTATTATATTTAATAGCCTCGCACAGTGCATATGTTCGAATTCCACTAAAATATGGCCCATACAGGAACAGCCAATAAGATACTGTTTAATGTTAAAATGCATGGTGCTGAGTTGGGTTCTGGCAGGTCATCTGAAGAATTCAAGACAAAAAATATGTTAATCAGTAATTCATTTAAAAATGACGAGCTTTTTTCATTAATATCGTTGTTATTTTCTAGAAAATTATATGTTTGTTCCTTCTCGAGCCTTACCTGGTTCATAAGGATCGCTTTCTCGGTTTCCTTGGCGTATAGTTTCCCCACCTGCGACGGACCGGCTCCTGTCGCAGATGAGCTGCAAGAGGAAAGACAGAGAAAGTTGTGGCGAGAGAGTCAGAAGAATTTCGCCGTTACCTTCTGCCGGAGGTGCATGGAGCTTAGGTGCTTCGCTCATAAATACACACGTCGCCCTGTCTAAGATTCGAATCCGCGATCCCTCGACTACGAATCGGCTGCTCTAACCCCTAGGCCATATGCCCACAGGAAATTATATACAGTATGAGAAATGGTCTCGCCCAATAATGCAAACATAGTTATCTTTCGTCAGAGCACTGCGTCTAACCTGGGGGAATAGCTCACAGACAGAAGAGAGCTTGACGTAGAGTTAATGAACTGCAAAAATAAGTTGGAATTTATGATATATATATATATATATATAAATATATATATATATATATATATATATATATATATATATATATATATATATATAAATATATATGCATACATAATATATGCAATTATATATATATGCTTATATATATAATATATATATATATTATATATATATATATATTATACATATATACATAACATATATATGTATCAAATTAAATAAAAAACAGGACAAAGGATGTCGCGGTACACATGTTTACCGCGACACACTTTGTGTCCTGTTATTTATTTAATTTGATACATATCCTCTCACATCTGCCATTAGCTGGCATATACAGGTGCACGTACGTTTATCAAGTATTCACCCTCAATTTATTGTACCTACCTTACTATACATACATATATATAATATATATATAATTATATATATAATATATATATATATATCTATATATATATATATATATATATATATATATACATATATGTATATATATAATGCATATAGACAACATAAAATCTAACCCCAGAGCTTTCTACAGGTATGCAAAAGAAACAGTTACGGTGCACTGTATGATAGGGCCACTTCTTGGAAAGGATGGCACACTCACAGGAAATCCAATGAGGGTAAGTGAAATACTAAATGAGCTATTCAAAAGTATTTTCCCTCAACCCCTAGGGCATTTTGAAGTCACCAATCCAACTGACTTCTTTACCACTGCAGATATAAAATCGGAGACAGCAATGATTGATGAAATGAAAACAAACTCAGCTACTGGACCCGATGGATTCCCAGCTATCCTTCTAATAGTATGTAAGAGAGTCCTAGCAAGACCACTGCAGTTTCTCTTTCAGAGCTTCCTTGCAACTGGCAAATTTCCAAGAAAACTGAAGGAAGGTAAAATATGCTCTATTCATAAAGGAGGTAGCATAGTGGAGGCCAAGAACTACAGACCTATCTCTCTGACCTCACACATCAGCAAGGTCATCGAACGAATAGTCAGCAGGAAACTAATCATCTTCCTTGAAGAAAATGACTTGCTGCCTGACACCCAACATGGTTTCCGACCAGGAAGAAGCTGCTTAACTCAGCTCCTACAACACTGACTAGGTGCTGAAACGACTGCTCAACCACTGAAATGTGGAAGTCATATATCTCGACTTTGCAAAGGCCTTTGATAAAGTGGTTCATGGAATGCTATGTCACAAACTGCATGATCTTGGCATAGTTGGAAAATTGGCTTCATGACTTTCTGAAGGATAGACTTCAGGGGGTAGTAGCTAATGAGGCCACTTCCACTAACACGCAAATAAGGAGCGGTGTTCCACAAGGCACTGTTTTGGGAACACTACTGTTCATAATGACCTTCTTAGACATGCCCTCAGCCACGCAGAGAGCCACGATCACAAGTTATGCAGATGATACAAAAGTTTCACAGGCAATACATGACCCTGAAGACACTAAGCACCCACAATGTGAGCTGCACATAATATACAAGTGGACTGAAACGAATAGCATGCAGGTCAATGCTGAAAGGTTTGAAGCTCAATGCTATCAGCACGTAAAACTAAATGCAATACCTACTAAATACCCTGGACCAGGAGGGACTGCAATCCCAGAGGCACAATCAGTGCGAGACCTTGGTATTTACATGCGTGATGATGCAACCTTTCATGTTCATGTTGCTAAATTGGCAATGAAATGTAGGCGGCTGACCGGATCGATTCTTAGAATCTTTAGAACAAGAGACCAGGAAACCATGATGGTCCGCTGAAGGACAATTGTCCTAAGCAACTTTGACTATTGCTCTCAGCTATGGTCACCATCCAGTGTCAAGTTAATCACAGAACTTGAGGCGATCCAAAGGAGCTACAAGAAGAAGATAGCCTCTGTGCAGCATATAATCCTTTGGGAAAGATTCAAGAGATTGAAACTCTATTCCTTAGAGCGTAGGCGAGAAAAATATGCCATAATATACATCAGGAAGATCCTAGAAGGACTTGTCCCAAACTTTGGCATCGAGAGTTACACAAATGCCAGAACTGGGCGCCACTGCGTGGTGCCAAGGTCTCTACATTTGCCGTCAAGATGTAGGACAAGATACTCTGACAGCCTGGACTTCCGAGAGCCAACAACTCTTCAAAATCCTCCCAAAGAATCTCAGGGACATGCATGGGGTGGATGCAGATGTTTTTAAAATGAAACTGGATCTTTCTTGTCAGGTATCCCAGATGAACCAACTTCAGGCAGGATGTGCAGATGAGGGCAGCTGCATCGAACTCTCAGATGCACCAAATGGCAATAGCTATAAAGCATTTGTGAAGTAAAATCATGTTGCAACACCGCATGAGGGTGCCCCAGCATGGCCACAGATTGTGAGCTGAAACTAGATAAATAAAAAAAAAAATACATATAAATATATATGTATATATATATATGCATATATATATACAATATATATATATAATATATATATATATATATATATATATATATATTATATATATATAATATATATATATTATTCTTTATTTGTTTCAGTCATTTGACTGCGGCCATACTGGAGCACTGGGACTTATTCTGTGTAAGCCTAGTAACTTATTCTATCGGTCTCTTTTGCCGAACCGCTAGGTTACGGGGACATAAACACAACAACATCGGTTGTCAAGCTATGTTGGTCTGACAAACACAGACACACAAACACATACACACACATATACATATATATATATACATATATACGCCATGCTTTTTCAATTTCCGTCTACCAAATCCACTCACAGGCATTGTTCGGCCCGAGGCTATTGTAGATCACACTTGCCCAAGGTGCCACGCAGTGGGACTGGACCCGGAACCATGTGGTTGGTAAGCAAGCAACTTACCCCACAGCCACTCCTGCGCCTAATATATATATATATATATATATAATTATATATTATATATATATATATATATATATATATATATATATATATATATATATATTTATAATATATATAAATTCAAAATATTATAATTTCAACAATTGAGGGTAAAATTAATTAATTAATTTTACCCTCAATTGTTGAAAAATATATATATATATATATATATATATATATATATATATATATATATATAATCTAAAGCACTGTAGACCTACCTTATGACGGAAAATTTCCTTACCGCTCCATAAGTAATTTTTAATGACTTCCAACCAAAATACATTAACCGTAATATGAAAGAAGCTGCAGTATTGTTTTGAGCCAAAGAATGAAGTATAAGCATGTCGACTCCTTTATTTCCTTCTTTTATTTCTCGCAAATTTATAAATTACAAAAATGATTTTATAATTGATATTCTGTTGTATTGCATAGATTGCTTCTTGTAACTATTCATTATCCTACTACATTGTTTCTGCTATTTCCCCCTTCCCTTCGTAGAATATACTCTCACATATGAAGACCCGTTGTAAAAGGCAAGCATTCACATTGCCCGAATGGAAACGTATGTAGAAAATAATTTTATCTAATGATTGTGCAGTGTGACGGAAAAAATATTTTCGTCACTATAATATCATTCATCTAGTAAATACAGAAATTTAAGAGGAATAGCCTGTGACCAGTACGAACAGTCGTGCTCGATTAACTAATACTTTGATATATGGATAAGCGACTGAAGGCTCAATAAACCCATTGGCTGCCATGAGCCACATTTGGGGATCTGCTAAATACTAATTCACTAAACGGTTGGTTGTTCGTATTTAAGCTGAACTGCTTATATACATTGCCTTGCAGGCATACGTCTATTAATATTTAGCAGTTAAATTGTGTCATTATTAACTCTGGCTATTCTAAATGACATTTTATGTTATAAACCACAATTGTGAACAGCAAGAATAGAAAATGTTTTTGAAAACGGTTTTGTTTTTCTTTAGTTTTCCTATCTATAACATTCATTGATATTTCATACACATTAGCACTCGATACTATAGATTCAAAACGACTAAAATGTCTATTATTGCAATTGAAAAGATATGCTGTTTTTCAGCGATCCCTATTTGGAACTTTTCCAAAGAAATATAATTTCCAAAATAATTCACATATGAAAGAAATTTAATTACTGTGTATTATTTTAACTCGTAAGACACCTGGCAATCACCCAAAATATGAATAAAACATTTGGCACTTATTGGGTTACATTGAAGCCAATAGCTTAAGTTGTGTACGATGGCGAGGGACCTGGTTTGTTATCTGAAAATACAGTCCAGCAAAAGTAAAATTTGATTTCAAATTATTTTGTTCATATAACACATTTAATAATACGACAAATTACTTACGAGGGCAATAATCCGTACGGGTTTTGTGAATAATCCCTTTACAGGGACTATCTACATAAATAAAACAGGCTTCAAACAACCATAGACGTCTACAAGACAAAAACGTTTTTGAAGTTTTGGTAATTATAATGAGAAACAATAACCAATATAGTTTCTTTTCTTATCTCAAAATATGAATGTATGAATTGAAAACCATAATTGGCGTCAAGTGGCACGTATAAGTTTACAATATGTGTGACATTGGTTTCAAATTTATATCATCCTTGAGCCCCACTGGTAGTTATTTTAACGTCCCTGGCAAGACGGAAGCGAAGATCGAATACGGCAGAATATGGAACAGTGAAGGTAAAGACGGACGGAAAGCCGCTAAGCATTTGGACCGGCGAACTAACTATTCTGCCAGTCCGATATATTACAATATCTGATGTATTAAACTTCTGTGGTCGCTTTACGTCTGTGCGAATATCCAATTTTATATTTTTGTGCCGGAAATGATGTTATTTAGAAATACAATTAGTTTTACATGAAGACCAGTTGGCAAAGGGAACGTATGAGTCTATGATAGAAATTGTTTGTATAGCATCAATGGATAAATAGTGTTGAAACCGCAATGGGAAAATGGGTTTTGAACCAATGGAACAAGTAATTTTTTCTTTCATTTTCGATCTATCAACAAATGCAATAATATTTTGTTTGAGGGTTGCTAGAATGATGGAAAATTTCCACAACCGGAAACGGGATGCATTTTGTGGATTACATTTCAAAACAATCATAACATAGGAGTAAAGATTGTTTGCCAACATAAAATGGCAGTCCTGGTTTATGACGAATGTTGTTGTAATTGAACCCCAGGTGCCATCATCTCCCTCTAGCTATACGACACGATCTGTTTCCTTACATTTTGGAACAAGCGAAACTGGCATCCACATTCAGCTCAAAAAACAATATATGTGTATCACGAATCCCTTAGAAAATAGAAGGACGCAGATCGCGTCGTATAGCCAACTGGAGCCGATGCCTCCTGAGGCTTAATTACAGCAACATTCGTCCTAAACAAGGACTGTCAAGTTATATCGCCAAATAGTTCTTACTCCAAAGTATGGTGCTCAATATCTCTCGTTGTGAGATTTACAAATATTAATTTTCTAATCGAAACTTAATTTGCTCCTCTGTGTAAAACGTTGCAAACTTTATTGGTGGTTTTATGAAGGATTTTTGTAAAAGCTGATTATATACCTGCAGTACATCTCATCTGGCACATTTACAGGATAACGAATCAGAACATATTTGCAATATTTCTCGGCTGCCTTTTCACAGAATTGGGATTTCGCATCACCTAGAATTTTAATATATAACGAAACGTTTCTTTTCGATCAGAGTATATATTATTTGATTGAATCTATAAGTAGACGATTACTGCAATATTTAGGATTATGATGGTGCGTATACTTGTGAATCTTATGCTGCCATTTTACTTCCTTAAAGGAAATATTATTTCAAAATGTCCACAACATCTTATAGTCATTCTAGAATAGATGGGATCATTATTTTTATGATCGTTCTTTACTAAATTGTTGTTGCATTTTTTACATTAAGATAACTTGCCAAACTTTCTTTGCTAGTTTAGGCGGAATGTCAGTATTTAACGTTGTCTGAGCATATAACCATTGAGTATTTTAGGTATTTTCCTCCGAAAAAATTGTTCTCTGAGTCATGTTGCATGTAACCGGCGTGTAAGCATAAGCACGAATGTTAATAAACGAGACCTTATTCATCAAATTTCATAATGCAGAGGAATTTGATTGAAAACGATAATGATTTTAAGAATGATGACCCGATAATGAACAAATTGAAGCAGTTCTGATACGTACTCGAAATAATTCAAAATAATCAGACTTACAACAATTTAAAATATTTGATTTGAATAATCTGAACCTATATATACATACACACAAACAAACACACGCACACACGCACACGACTCATATACATACTCATATACATATGTATAGGCATGTACGTATATATAAACACACACACACACATACACACACACACACACATATATATATATGCATACATACAAATATACATAAACAAACATACATATATATATATATATATATCTATGTATGGTATGTATGCATCAATATATATATATGTATATTCTATATATATATATATATATATATATATATATATATGTATTGTATATATTGTTATATTTCAGAATGGTCATTTTGCAAGTTTAGCCAATAAAAACACAGGCACTATAAATTTAGAGTTACTTTACTTCAGTGTTATTTATTTTTTACACTAATCCCAATCTTATTTCGGCTAGAGTTCTTTCGTCACACTCCTGTGACTGCATCAGTGGTCCTTTGTTTTCTTCTCTCTTATTTGTATCTCCCCTTACTAACCGTCAGCCATTTTGTATTTCTATTGTATGTCTTCATTTGCGCACGCTTATATCTCTATGTGCGTCTATGTTTATTTAGTGTGTGTATATGGGGGGATGCCTGTAATATTTGTATCTTCTGTTTATATATGTTGATGTAATTTGTATTTTGTTTTTTTTTTGTTTTTGTTTATTCTTATTTTGTTCATGTTTTTACATCCACTTATTATTATCATTACATATGCTCTTATGTATGTATGTACGTATGTATATATGCTTGTATGTATGTATGTATGTATAACAACGGTACTTGTAATAAAAATAATAAATCGAATCGAAAAAAAAATATATATATATGGTTTTTTATTTCTATTTTTTTTATTTATCTGTGTATTTATTATGTTTTCAGGATCCTCTATCGTCATATGTTGTGGTGTGTGCTATTGCTCCATTCTAGTTTTCTATTCAAGTTAGGTTTATTTTCTATTATGTGTGTAGCTTGTGTAATTTGTCTAATTGTTGCATTTGTTCTATGTGGGGATAATATTTTAATTTCTATGTTATTGATTGATACCCCGTGTTCCTGGTCGGCGTGTTGGTACAGAATCGATGAGATTTTACCTTACTTGAATTGTCTCCAATGAACATTTACCCGCTCTCTTATGCTTCTTGCCGCTTCCCCTACGTATGTCATTGTCTTGTTACTGCATCGTCCCTCTATACATCTTATACTCTAGAGTACATTTCTGGCTTCACAGTTTGTTTGTGGGCTAAATCTACATACAGTACAGTACTTATCCGTACAGGGGGTTCTACTAAAATGATAGGTTCTACCAATTATAGATTTGATAGTGTTGCCTGGCTTTTCAACAACCTTAATTCTTAGCTTAAGTTTGTCTAGGGTCCTTCTTAAGCGGTACGCCAGTTCACCTCCAGGGGTGGTGTCAACGAACATGACACTCTGGTATTTATGGCTATCATACCAAGAGTTGGCCTTCCCTATTTTTCTTTTTTGTCCTTTCTATAGTGTTCCATGACTTGTTCCTATAGAGTGGGTAAATACCATTCCTATCATTACATAATATATTATCAAATTTCTTCATGGCTCCTTTGTATACTCTGATCTTTTCTTTATGGATGTAACCTGAGAGCTGCATGCGGTGAATGAAATACTGTATGTGTCTCTTTAACTCTGTGGGCTCGCACATGCGTGACACATCTCTCATTATTCTGACGAGGTCTGCCATCAAAATATTGAATTTGGCAAGTGGATCAAGTATTTTGAGGCCATATGTTTGGCATATTACGCATGAAGGATTTGGGTTTCATTATTCACAATTTCTAGCCAGAGTTCAGTGGCTAGTACTTGTAGTCGATGGTTGGGGTGTTTAGTGGGGTAGTCTATTGTGAACTTAATACTCTAGTGGATGGAGTTAGCTATTTTCTGGATGCTCTCCATAGTATTAGTTTATAGTACTATATCAACAGTACTCTCTTGTGGGGGTGCACTTTACCACTATGTTGATATCATCAACATAGCGAGAGTACATGTTTACGAGGATTGATTTCTGTGTTAGGCGTTCTTTAAGCCTTCTGTCCCACCATACCATGAAAAGGTTGGCCACATCACCAGCGATACTAACGCCGAGGGCTGTCCCCTTGTCTTGGGCATATATTTTATTATTAAACTTAAACGTGTGGCCTTTTAGGGTAACTCTTATACTAGCTCCTAGTGAATGTGCGATCATTTTCTTTACCTGATGGACATTTGCGGGGCTCCGTATGGCTCTGCTCCATCCGCGCCATCTTTCTATATCTGTCTTCCTAGCCATAGAAGTAATTGTGGGCGGTCTACCTCTTAAACATCTACTGGGTCAGAAACTACTAAGATTATGTTTATCTAAGTATTCATTATTACATGTCAGTCTA
>NC_043011.1:64835213-64905213 GCF_006345805.1 Octopus sinensis | reverse complement strand
ATTAGGGCTAGTATGTATTATTCAAGTGTGTATAATTGTATACATATAATTGGTGTGAATGGGATTACTCCCATTTTTTTTTTTTTTTTTTTTTTTATATTATTTTTAGGGGATGTATGTGTTTATTTATCCATGTGGGGCTGGAGTGGCCGTTTATATATATATAATATTAATAATAATGGATTGCATATCTGCTCGAAGTTCATATACACACACCCACACACGTACACACACACACATACATACCCCCATATATATATATAATATATATATATATATAAAGTGCATTAGAAATCAGTTTGGATCTTCCTTGATAGACCGCTTTTAAATTTATCCACCCAAAGTAGCGCATAATGGAAAAATACAATGAAATATATTTAGCCTGAAATGGTAATATGAACGGAAAAAAAAACAAGTTTCGTGTAAATCGGGCAAGTGGTTTTTTAAGATATTACAAGTTTTCAGGGTACAAATACCCAAGCGGATCATAGTGGGAAAATATCCCGAAAATAATCTTAATTTGAAAAGGGAATATCTCTACTTTCGATTAGACAATGACTTGACAACGGAATTATATGTGTTTCTTTTTATTTTACTGTAAATATTTCTCATTTCGCTTTTGTTAAACAATATTTTTATCCTTTAGAAATATTTTCGAGTGAGGGTGCTTTTCAAAATGTAGGTTTTAGTTCGATAATATTTATATGTTATCTTTCTTTAAGCAAAGAATATTTCAATGTTTTATTAAAATCTTTTGTGTGTGTGGGGAGGAGGGCAGTCGATTACATCGACCCCAGTACGCAGATGATACTTAATTTAACGACCCCGAAAATATGACAGGCAAAGTTGACCTCGGCGAAATTTGAACTCAGAACATAACGGCAGGCGAAATGCGGGAAAGCATATCGCCCGGCGTGCTAACGTTTCTGCCAGCTCGCAGCCTTCAGATAAGGTAATTATCGAAGTGTCCGCGTTCAAGCGAAATAATGCACGTGTTTTATTTTACGGCCAATGATGGATTTGAAAACTTTTAATATGATATGCGTGTTATAACGGAATGAAACCAGACGAGTTTCTGTGTGTTTATATTAGAGAAACAGCGTGTGTGAGAGAAAACATTGCAAACAATGAATGAAATACAAAGTAAATTTTTGAAATCGTATAAACAAAAGGATATGTTTTTTTACCATTTCTTTTCAATATGATTATAAGTGTGGAATTGAAGAAAGTTTATAATTGCAAATATGCGTTTATAGGTGTTGCCAGTGTAGACTAAATTTGCATATTTCATTATGAGTATTAACATACGTGAACACATGCGTCTATATAAACACCGAAATATGTAGAGATCTATGTGCACATGAATATTTTATGTGTATTATAATTTCCGCATTTTGATATATTATTATTATTATTATATTATTATTATTATTATTATTATATATATATATATATATATATATATATATATATGGATGTGAATGAAGTTATACTTATACTTATCTCTATTAATTTGCATGTATGGTTTTAGTTGAAAACATACTATATATATGATTCTCCTCTTCACACGAATTTACTATTCAACCTCTGTTTATTTACCGATTATTTTCCTAATGATATACTAAAAACATGGTGAAGAATTACCCCTATAAATTTATACTCTATGCGATATAACATGTGCAAGTCATATTAAATATGAATGGATGTATGTATACATTAATACAATGTTAACACTGACAAAAGACAATATAAACATTCAAGCAACCTGATTGTGTTATATCAGTAAATATGAATACAACTAGCATTATCAGAGAACTTTGAAATCAATTTGTTATGCCTTTGTTAACGTTGAGTATTAATAAATAATATAAACAGAACGTCTGTGTTATATAGAAATACAACTTATGGACATGCTGCGATTTATAAATTGTAATTTATAAAATGAGGTTAATCTTCACCATTTTACTTGGAAGCAACGATACGTGGTGGTACCAATCGTTCCCTGTAGCGCGAAAAACAGGGCAGTACATGGTTGCGTACACAGTGGGAGGTAGCGGTGGTATTCGTGTGTCTGTCTACGGACAGAAATCACTGTCTTTAATTCCCAAGTTATGAAATTTGAGTTGATGTGATCACGTGTATGCTTTTCGCTGCTATCTTGTCAAGCGCAGAGAGCTGAAACAAAGAGCCAACGTCAAACATTGGATTATATTGAGAAGTCTGATACAGAGACATTAAGCTTGCTTTGTGAAGCTTACGGCGACAAGGCAATGAGATGTACGCAATATTTCGGATTGCATGAGCGCTCCAAAACCGGAAGAACTTCTCTGGAAGAAGATAAATTATTTCAAAGACGTGCCACAAGTCACCTACGACGAAATATGGAGAAATTATCATCAGTTTGTGCATGAAGATCGTCAAAGGATAAACAATGACATTTTGAAGCTTTTGTTGGAGAATCTTCCGCGAAAGGCCGCATGTATATGGAGCTTGAAGAATCGGATTCTTCACGATGACATAGCACTCTGTAACTGAGATCCTCTCACACGTGAGTTTCTCAAAAAGGAAAAAAAAAAAGAAAATGATATCACTTCTGCATTCTCCCTAATTGCCTGAGCTGGAACCTGCTGAATGTCATCTCTGCCCCAAAACGGAAATGCGGTTCAGAGGTCGCAGTTATTACATCGTTGTCGAGCTCCATAGCGAATCGCAAAAGGTCCTCGAATTGCAGAAGGTCCTCGAATAGCAGAAGGCCCTCGAATCGCAGAAGGTCCTCGAATCGCAGAAGGTCCTCGAATCGCAGAAGGTCCTCAAATCGGAGAAGGTGCTCCAATCGCCGAAAGTCTTTGAATCGCTTCCGGAAAAGCATTTCCTGCCCGGATTCTAAAAGAATCACGAAGATTGGGACCGGTGTATATCTGCACTACTTCGAAAGAGATCATGTTGAAATTGAGGTAAATATTTATATTTTATTAAAAACAAGTAGTCTAGTAACCCTTTCATATTGAAGTGGTATTAAAATTTAATCGATTTGAGGATTATGTCAAGCTACTAATAAGACCTTTGCGGCATTGGATTGAATAAAAAAGTAAAATTGTAAAGAAAGTTTCTATTGAAGCGAAGAAGTGAATATGGTATTATTTGACGTTATAATAAAAATTAAATTTCGGAGTTCTTTATATACTTACATTTTTTATATAATGAAGATAAGAGATTATACAATGCAAAACTATCAAAAATATGTGTTAAATCTTTATTAAATCTTTCAACATATGTTCGAATTCCATTAAAATATGGTTGATACAAGAACTGCCAATAACATGCTGTTTAAATTTACAATGCAGACCGTTGACTCATGTGGGGCTTCTTATCTGTAATATTCAAGTAAAAAATGTGTTTACGTGGTACTCATTTTTAATTAGTGGATTAATTTAATTAATAACGTTGACATTTACTAGAAATTTACATAAAGTGATAGAGATGTTTTGACCAATAATGCAAATACAGTTTCCTTTCTTCAGAGCTAAGCGTGTAACCTGATGAAAAGTCACCTGTACAGGTGATCTCATTAATAGACTTAATGACCTGCATCAATTGGTTGCCTCTTATCTTATCAACGGAAAAAAATAGATGAATATCTGTTTAGAAATTGAACTGCAATCATGATAAACCGGAAGAAAATGTTCTCAGTGTATTATGGATTATAATCCTCTTCCTCCTACTTCTACTTCATCTTTTCCTTCTTCTTCTTTTTCGTTTTCTTCTCTCTTCTGCCACTGCTGCTACTTCTACAACAACAACAACAACAACAACAACAAAACTACTACTACTACTACACTACTACTACTACTACTACTACTACTTGAATTTCATTTTGCTAAAAATTTTTTAATAATAAATAAATTGTTTCACTCACCAGAGCACTTTTTTGTAAGCTCTTTGCGCATGGCTCTTTGGCAAACAGGATCTACATGAGTAATACAGATTTCATACAACTCTAGACGTCTGTAAGATAAAAACATATCAAGTATTACCAATTATAGAGAGAAGGCAACGGTCAATATAGTTCTTTTTTTTTATATCAGAATATGTAAGCATAGAATTCAGAACTACTCTTGTCATCGTGGAGGCAAATTGCCCAGTGGTAAGGGCAGCGCACTCGCGGTTGTAGGATCGCGGTTTCGATTCCCAGACCGGGCGTTGCGAATGTTTATTGAGCAAAAACGCTTACAGCTACATGAGGTTCCCTGCAGGAGTGGTGCCACCCCCTGCTGTAATTTTTCGCCACAACTTTTCTCACTCTTTCTTCCTGTTATGTTGTACCCATATTTCAAAGGACCGGCCTTGTCACATTCTTTA
Organism: Octopus sinensis; assembly: GCF_006345805.1. Lineage (NCBI taxonomy): Eukaryota > Metazoa > Mollusca > Cephalopoda > Octopoda > Octopodidae > Octopus > Octopus sinensis. The sequence goes on along the minus strand of NC_043011.1, from coordinate 64,900,854 downwards.
TCACACTGAATCACCCCGAGAAATACGTGAAGGATACACGTCTGTGGAGTGCTCAGCCACTTGCACGTTATTTCATGAGCAGGCTGTTCCGTTGATCGGATCAACTGGAACACAGGTCGTCGTAACCTACGGAGTGCCTCTATACTTGTCTTCAAGATCTACCTCCCGGTTTTTAGTATAAGAAACATTGGTTTCAAATTTATATAGTCCTTGTGCAACACTGGTAGATAGTTTGTCGACCCTGACAAGATGGAATCCAAAATCGAACTCAGCTGAATGGGAAACTAAGAACGTAAAGACGGGCAAAATATCGCTAAGGATTTTGCATTTTGTATTTACGATTCTCCAAGCCCACCGCCTTACATATTTGAAGTATTGATTTCAAATTTTGGTACCAGACAAATTATTGCTTTTTCTTTGTATCTTTTTTGTTGGTGTGTTGGTAGCCGATTACCTTGACCCTAGGTCTCAACTGGTACGTAACTTATTGACATCGGAATGGAGAAGCCGATCCCGGCTCCATTTCAATGCGGAACATAAAGACGGATAAAATGCCACTAAGCATTTGTGTGGCGTGCTAACAATTCGGTCGGCTCATCTTACAATATCAGAAATATTGGGTTGTCCAGAAAGTTCGTGCCGATTTACAGTAGCTTACATTTCGACTTTTTTTAGAACATGGTTGAGTGCATAAAATAGGATTTGACTACACCTCCATTTAGAGCACAGTTTCAGGTATATTTTCGTGGAAGAAGGTTTATATTCCTGTAACCTGCGTTAATTCTGTAACCCTTTAAAATGGAAGGTAAGAAAGTTCATTTCTGGCAGTTGAGGCTTTGAGAACCAGACAAGAATTGCTGCAGCTCGGCCGGGATGTGTTACCCCAACCTCCATATTCACCAGATATTGCTCCTTCGATTTCCACTTATTCAGGTCTAGTCTTACTGGTAAAAATTTCAATTCCTGGATGACGGAAAAAGATACCTTGATGAATTCTTTGCGCGCGAAACAACCTCAATTCTGGGAAGAGGGTATTTCAAGTCAATGGAAAGAGGGAGACCCATTGTGCAAGAAAATGTTTTATATTTAGTAGATTAAAAATGTAATTGCCCTTTTGCTTTTCTTTAAAATCCGCAAAAACTTTCCGGACAACCATAGTTAAAATTCTGTGGGCGATTCACTTTATCAGAATATCATCTTATATTACTGTGGTGGAAATAACGTTAATTAGAAATACAAAGACATTTATCTAAATAATAGTTGACAAAAGTAACACGCAAGCCTATGATCGAAATATTTGAATTCTTCTTAATCAGGCGAAATCCTAACGTATGAATGGGTGTTGAATCAAAGGCTCGAGTAATTTATCTTTCAAATCCGGTCTTAAATACTTACAATCCTTTAAAATGTTTTAGACTGAAGGCCGCGGCCATGCTGGGGCACCACGAGCAAATGCTATAATATTTTGTTTCGGGAATAGATTGATGGAAAATTTAACCACCTGGTGGCGGAACACATTTTTTTGTTCCTCTGTGTGTAATACATTACAAACAATTGATTTTGTGAAACGAAGTTGCAAATATGAACGATAGTACTATAAAAGAAATACAAATATTAGTACCAAAAGGAGAAAAAGATACCTGCAGAAATGAATGTCGGGAGTCTTTACAGGATAAGTTAGCAGAGCGTATTTGCACTCTTCTCGGCTACTGTCATGCAGACTTTGGAGGCTGTGGCACCTACAATTTTAAGAATTACATATTATTCAACTAAATTTATTTTCTAATTCATTGGTAACGCAGTAATAATTATTTACATTATTTACATTTGATTGATATTTGTCCTCATCTTGTTTGGAATCCTTTTTTGTACGATCGTCCATTGCTACATTATGGTTTAATATTCATTTTTACGATATCTTGCCGAATTTCCTTTGTAAATTTAACGGAATGTATATATTTTACGTGTTCTGAGCATATAGCCAGTGGATATATTAGCTCTATTCCTTCCAAAGTATTGACTTCTATGTTAGATTTCATATATCTGGCATGTGGCTGAGGAGGAGGGATGTTAAAAACCGATACCTTTTATATCAAATCGCAGAATGTAGAAAAAGTTTATGAAATATATAACACATTTACAAGAATAAAAATGATCTAATAATAAAAAGGTATTGAAACTCTTCTGGTAGGTAAGCGTCTAAAATTAAAACATTCAAAGTGACCACAATTTAAGATACTTCAATCCAGTAATAATAACATATATATACATATAAATATATGCATATACATATACGTATACATAGGTACAGGCATATAACATGCAATTACATATCAACTGAACCACAAAAGTGATACCACAAACGTACGAAATAGAAAACGGTTCTTTCTAATGACAAATCGCCATATCCTTAAACATGTTTGACGTCACGTGATGATGCAGTGTCTTGGATAAAAAAAATGACCTCAGTATCTCGTGTGACCACTGTTAGCGTTGATTACCAGCAGGCAACCTCTGTACACTAAATGCGCCAAAACGATTGATGTAGTTCATTGGGATAACAGCCCAGGCACTGTTAAAGTTTCAGTGATTTGTACCGTAGTTGCCGCCGTTGGACGGATGTCATTTAGCCTTCATTGGATTTCGCCCCACAGGTGTTTTATGTGGTTCACGTCCAGACATAGGACAGGCCATGGTAGTGCCTGGAAATTATGCTGTTGGAGGAGGTATGTTATCAGCCTAGCAGTAGGGGCACGGGCGTTGTCTTATTGGAACGCGTGATTCCCATGATTGCAAATTATGGCAAAATGTGAGGTCTTAAAATTTGGTCAATCTAGCAAGCAACAGCTATTTAATTGCCCCGTCCTTGACCGATGTCTTGGAAGGCCACCGGTCAAAGTTTCTAGTTGAGTTCAATCCAGTCACATACCATGATGCTCTATCCTGCCCACGAGTCTCTCGCCACCACACAGCCATCGCCATGACAATCACGCCTTCTCCAAATACTAGCACTGCCATCTGCCACAGAAATGCAATATCGACTTTCGTCAGAAAAGACTGTCTGAGATTACTCAAGGGCGAAGATCACCAGTTCTGACGTGTTGAAACGGACTGCAGGCGTACCCACTGGTGATGATCTAGGGCGATGGGGCCACTATTAGGACGTCAAACAGCCTCTGCACAAATGGTTCTGTGGTGAGTCATTAGGGCCGGCCCAGCTGATTCATTTACCCTCCAGTATTGGACCTACAAGTGGTGCCGGTGTAGGTGGCGTTCTTCACGGGCCGACGAAACTCAGGGTGGGCCACTGCGTGCACATTTATTTTTGCAGTTTGGGGCATTGTATCCCTCTTCCAGAGGCTCAATAGTTCGAATGATGCAGTTCAAATCTCTAGTAATGATCCAAGTACATTGACTACTCTGGAGATATGCGAAGGCTTTCTCGAGCTGATGTATATATATATATATATATATATATATATATATATATATATATATATATAGGTGTGTGTGTATGTGCGTGTGAGTGTGTGCATGTATATGTATATATATATATGACCACTCCCCTAAGAACAATAGCTTGTGCCCTGTTTATCTCCTAAATACCAAATTACCCCCAAAACGCCCCCCACCACAATCCCATTAAATCTGCCTAAATGTATAAATACCAGACCTTATTTTGACAGCCAGCTTCCTGAAGATTTCATCTGAATGAAACAGTTCTAGTCCTGTAGAAGCTCCTTCTATAAAATAAATTACTTTACTCTGCTATGTATATATATATATATATATATATATATATATATATATATATATATATATATATATATGAACGTATAAAATACATATATCTACATATTTACATACATTCATGCATACATGCATACATACATACATACATACGTATGTGTGTGTTAAATATAATGTGTCAAAATGAGACAAGGCCAAGGGTGTGTGGAATTTTCAAACATACAAACGGATATTCAATTAATTCATTTAAACATGTAAGCATTAACAAGAGAACGTGTACAAAGAAAACATTGTTTCGCGCATAGCTCTTCGTCTGGAAGGAGAAAGTGAAATGTCCAAAGAAGAAAAAAAATCGCTAACGTCACCTGTCTATCTATGTATACATCTATCTAGATATACATACATAGAGTCATGCATACTATGTGTGTGTGTGTGTGTGTACATACACACCTACATACATATATGCATGCAATCAAGCATACAAACATATATAAACACATGTATGCATTTGCATGCGCCTGCTTCTACCTGGTGTCTGTGAACCGTCATTTATGAGCGCTGTTTTATGAAGTAAGTATACCTTACCGCAAATTACAGATAATATGAATAGAATTCTTTTCATTGTAGATTAGTTCTTTTCGTCAGCTTTCTACATACGTGGTGTTGCTCTATGTACTACGCAGGAGTTTGTCTTTAGGCTTGAAAAACATGTAACAGATGTTCGTTTCATTATAACCTAGCAACAACTATTCTACCGTTATTTATTACGTGGTATTATATTATGATTGAAATTGTATTTAACTTGCCACGAATTAAACGTGTCGATATTTAGAAGTAAATCTTCACACACATGTAGCGCTGATTTTTTTGGTTTTGTTTTCTTTGCACTTTGTGTGTGAACATGCCCTTGTTGGCCAGTGCTATGTTTCCGGGTTCAGTCCCACTTTGCATTTAGGGTTCGTGTTTGCTACGTTAGAATCAGCACGACCAAACTTTTCTGAGTGCATTTTGGTAAACAGAATCGAAAAAAGACCTTCATATACATATTCATAGATATATATCCATATGTGTGTGTACGTGTGTGTGTGCATATATATATTTTTTCTAGCTTCAGCTCAGTGCTGCGGCCATGCTGATGCACCGCCGTTGTCTGTGGGGCTTTTAGGTGTTTTCACTCAATAAACGCACACAACGCCCGGTCTGAGAATCGACCCCGCGGTCCTCTGACCGCGAGTCCAATGCCCTAACCACTGGGCCATATACACACACACATGCATGCATATATATGTGTGTGTGTACTTATATATATATGTGTGTGTTGACTTGGATAAGTAACATACAGCTAGGAATAGCTTTGTACAAATAGAATTGGACGACCGCTCTTTAGTTCGGTGCCATATGGCGTCTGCAGCCTACTTTAAAATAAGTTTTGTTTTACCTTATTAACGCAATGATACTTAAGTCATTAAAGGTTTTGTCCAGAAAATATTCCAGAAAATGTTGCGAAGGCAGAATTCCTTCAAGTACTACGATTAAGAATGCCGCTAATATTATCCCTGGACCATTGGGTTAAACAACATCCTACACTTTGTGTTACACTGCAGCATTTTGGTTGTTGAAATATACATATGAAAACACACATAGCCACATTAGCAGTTTCAATCGCTTTCATATACGAGTCTAATATTAACTGAATTATTGCTGCCAGTCTCACTTTAAAAATGATAATATCGTTTGACAATCAGTAGCGACAGATAACAATAAAGTTAAATCTCTTGTAGAGGATGGAGGTGAGTTACATTTCTTTTTCAAATGATAACAACATCAAGCACTAGATGTATGAATACGCGATAAATACATGTAAATACGTAACCACTAGATATAATGTAATTGCTAACCTGGAAGAACACATTGGTTATGTGTCATGCAGCGATAATGGTAAGCGAAATTAGAGAGGAATATTTGAGATATATTATATTAGAATTACTGGATTTAAGAGAAAGTTACCCTGAAATGACTCTGCGATGTACGAGACGTATAGCGATTCAAGTGGAACAGGAGCCAAGATATCGATGTTAATAGATGTTTCAAGCAGGACAGAGAAAAACTGGTGCTATGTAGAAATGTAGGTATTATAGAATTTATATTCGGTATTGGTTGTGAGTGTATGTATATATGTGTGTGGATGAATATATATATGAATGTGTATGTCGGGATGTCTACTTTTGTGTTAGCTTCTTCGTCATGGTCAAAAGAAACGTTTCCCTCTGAATGACATCAGTAAGTAAAGTAGCTACATTCTAACAATTTTGCATACGTACAGCCGCATTATCGACTCCATACTCTACAAAAGTATCCAACAGTCTTTGGTCCACTTACACATTTTATTAGCGAAAAGACAAAAGTACAGAATACTCAAAATTTGTTGTTGCTGACTTTTATACGTACCTGATGGAGAAATATTTCATTTCCTATAATGCTGTGGTAAAGTTTCAAGGTCTCTTGATACTATCATTGGTGTTATTAAAACCAAGAAATAGTTAGCAAAACCATCACAAGAATGCGTAGTATTAATGTGAAAGTCATTCAATAATCTGTTGTGTCTGGGGAGAGTCATTTTCTTTTTGTGCCTTCTTATGTAAAACACTCACTGCTAAATTTTCTACTTATTTCTTATTTTTATTGTCCTTAAATTTTCGTTGCGTCTTGCAATATTTTCAATAGTTTTGACGCATTTAATATTACTGCGAATAACTTAATCAAATTCTAAATGAAATGAATAATAGCAACGCCTTTCAATTTTTAGTTGTTTCATTCATTAGGCTGTTGTCATCCGGAGGCACCAACTTGAAGAGTTTTAGTCGATCGAATATCTCCCAGTGTATTGTATTTTTTGTTTTTAAACTTGGTGTTTATGATATCCTTAGCTTTCACTTGACTGCGGGGTTTTGCGTTCGTAAATGCACGAACACTGATTGTTATGTGGTGGCAAGCGTAAAAAATGCACACATATGCACACAAAAATACACACACACATTCAAACAAACACACACATTCAAACACTCACACGTATACATATTGTCACTCAGATATAATCGATTGATAACTAATGAACAACAAATATCTGTATCCTGGAATCGATAGTGATTGCACAGATTGGTGTTTTGAAAATATTTTAACGTTCCAGGAAATTTTATCTTAGTTAACCACGCTACCTTAAATGCTTAGCACTTGAAATAATGGAAACATTTTAACTACGGTCTGCCGGTGGACATCAGTTAAAAATATATATATATAATTGATCAAAATAAAAACATGATGCCAAGGATTCAGCGGTACATATGTTTCGGGCCTTTATAGACAGATTTATAACAATGCATAATGTATGTCTGTGGCCTTCTTCAGCCGCGCACAACAGCTTCCACAAGGACATGTGTTTACATCAAAAATTCTTGGTGGGGGATGCAAATCCTCTCATTCGCGTACGACATAATGAGTCAACAGCATAGATTGAAGCGTCCATCTCTTCCTTCTCTCAATGTAGAATGAGGAAATTTGGATGTTGAAGTAATGTAAATAAATAAATACATATATAGAAGTGAAGATGGAGAGGCGAGAATTCAGGACGAGGGATAAAAAATGTATGATAAAAAGTGTAAGTATAGAAAAATATAAAAATGTAGTGTATAAGATATAAAGGGATATAAGGAGATGTAAAGGGGGTATAAAGAATATAAAGAAATATAAATGAATGTAAAGGCATAAGGTATAAAGTAAAGATAGAAATAGAAATAAAAGTAAAAGTAAAAAAATAAGAGTAAAAAGTAAAAAAATAAAAAGTAACAAAATAAAAATAGGAATAAACATGATAAAAAAGTAAAAAAATATAAAGAATATAAAGATAAGGGATGTATAGAGTTAGGGACCAAAACATGGTGGTCAGGAGATTGATAAAGTCTAGTTAGTTGTAGAAGTTGTCTGGGGACCTAGTGGTTGTAAATCAGAGCTGTTGAGCGTTTAATCTAGTTCTTTGAATTAATTGGTCATCTTGTACATACATACCATCATGGATACATACACCCATATACACGAGCACATATACGCGCGCATACACGGCTCCAAGCTATAAGCATACACACGCACTCACGTGTAAACATGTACATAAACACACATACACCCACACGCACGCGCGTACATATACATACATACAACAGAATATCCGCATGTATACACGGACATTATACGTGTACACACCCATATATACATATGTGCGTCCATTCTTACATACACATACACATATGCCCACGCTTCCAGGTTTAGATATATAAGATATTAAAGGATGTATATAGAACTTATGTAAAGAATCACGCACTCACGTCCACACGTGCACGCACACATGGCTGTGTGTTCATATGTGCGTGCACATATACACTTACATACACACACAGAGACATACGCGCATATGGGTATAGCTATAGGTATTAAAAGATGTATACAAATAGGTGTAAACATATGAGTATAAGAAACATGTAAAAAAATGTAAAGAAATACGGGGTATGCACATCCAGAGACGTAGATGTTTACTCGTACATATGTACACATATGTATACGTATACATACGTACACGGACGCTCGTATAATCATAAAGCGGATCCATAGGTAAGTAAATAAGGGATAAGCAAAAAAAATAGACATATATAGAGGTATAAAGCGATAAGTTAGGGGTAAGAATGAGGGTAAGAGTAAAAATTAGAAATAAAAGTAAGAAATACAATATAAAATAAGAAATATAATGTAAAAGTTAGAGATGAAGTATAAAAATTATAAAAATTATAAGAATTAAGATAACGGATGATGAAAATAAAAATGAGAATAAAGGTAAAGTGAAATAGAACAGGATAAAGCAACATAAAAGTAAAATAAAAAGAAATAAAATAAAAATATAATCTTTTAAAGTTTAACATGAGATGAAGTGGAGTATAAGTGGAGCTTGGCGGTGTGCGTTCAACATCCGAGTTAGAAATGTGAAAGGTGTAGATGTAGATATAGGGAAATAAAGAGACTATATAGGAAGGATATGGGTGTAGGAGAAAAAATATGTAGGGAAAAAAGACATATATGGGAGACAAAATGTGCATATATAGGAGGAAAATGCAGGGAAACGTATATGCACATACACACACCCACACACATACACCACACACACACATATATATATATATATATACATATACATACACATATGTGCACATACATATATATATATATATACGCACACATATACGCACATACAGGCACATATAGGAAAGCGGGATGTGCTGGAGTCGACAGGTTGCACCGGGTGGGAGGAAATTGCATGGAGAGTTGGTATAATAACCTAAGTTTTGTAGTATTTGAAAGTATTAATAAGTTTGTGTATACAGGATGGTTTGAACTCTGACCTTTTGTTAATAAGATTGTGTTTGTCTTTGAATTTCAAGATGTTCAGGAGTTCTACGCAACATAGTTGGCATCCTGCTCTATTATTTAAATAAGGTGCAGCTGATCCGATGATGGACCACCTGAGTTTGAAGCCTCTGCATTTGTCTTTAATTCCAAATTTTTTTAGAAAGGGAGGTGCTGTTAGCCTTATGTCTGTGCTTCAGCGAGGACCGGTGGTTGTAGTATCTGGATTTCCAGGAGGTTGAGCAACCTATGTAGGTGAGTGTGTTAAACGGGTACTCACCTCACATGAATATATTACGTTTTTCGCCCTACATACGCCCTGTAGCGGGCACTCTGATGCACATATGCAGTTGCATTGAATTGCATTATTCGGTCGTGTGCTGCTAATCCCAGGCGGAGGTGTTGCAATACGAGTGGGGGCGTTGATATCCTCCTGGTTGTTGATGGGTGTAGTATTTCCTCTGTTGTGTTGGCAGGTGTTATTACTAATGTTTGGGTAATATGGCTGCCAGTCTGATTATATTGTCTACTATCTGGATGAGGGGGGTTCGGTTGGTCGCTATAGCTTGCTCTTGATCTAGCTGTTCTAATATTAATATAGTTATGTTTAGCTATGAGGCAGCTCTTGTTGGGCAGGGTAGAGAGTAGGAAATCCTAATGGTTTTGTTGGAGAAGATGCTTCTATACTTATGGGTGGGTGGGAAGTTGTTGGAAATGATAGAGAATATTCTCTTACATAACGTACCCCTACCTGCTAAGTTGTATGGTATGTTGAACCATATAATTTGCGTAATCGACTATTATCCCTTCTATTTCTCCTAATAGGATCTATATTGCTCTCGTCGAGAGGGTTACTATTGTGTGCTATTCTATTAGTTCGCCTATTTCCTATACGTTGTTTGGAGTTTAAATTAGAATTATCGCTAGTGTGAGTTGAGTGCGGAGTTCGATTATAATTGGGAGTTTTATGGCCGACGGACGTTCTCGGGTGGTCTACATATGATATTCTCTGGTTATACCCAGCACTATAGAGAGCCTGGTTGTAGTGTTGTGCGTGATTATTGAAAATTTCTCTATTAGAGGATAGTTTGTAAGCCTGTCTGAGATGGCTTGGACCGTGGTGCTAATTATACAGGGTGGATGGTTGGAAGAGGTATGGATGTATTTGGTAGTTTCTTCGGGTTTCCTATACGGGTGGTGAAGGTGCTTATTCAAGTCTAACGTAACATCTAAGAAGTTTACTATTTTAGTATTGGTCATAAATTCTAGTTTAAGATTGAAGGATTTGAAAAAAAGCCTGATCTTTTTCTTAATTCTTTCTAGTTTACTCCTATTGTTGGTGGGGTATATGAAGAGAGCGTCATCTCTGTATAGACCCCCCTGAAGATCCGGTACCTCGGAGAAAAGCTTCTTGAGCAGGTAGGCCCCGACCAAGTCAGTCACCTGAGCTGAATCGCTCGAGCCCATAGCCACATCAAAATTGTCGGGGGTATCGGATCTGGTCCAAAGTCTACCGTCGAATTCTATTATGGTTTTTCTAGCTAATAGTATTATGTCAATTTTTTCTCTGTCTATGAGCGAAAGGTTGCGGGCAAATATAAGGGATTTGTTAAGTAAGATGGGGGATATACTGGCGTAGTAGCTAGCTATGTCGAATTGGATGAATGAGTAGTTGGGTCTATTGGTGATTGTGTTAAACCATTCTAGCACATCGTCGGTGTTAATCCATAGTTGGAGTGGGATGTGGGGTTTGATGTGTGGGATCACCTTGTCCAGGATAGTCTTGCTAAGTCTGCCGATATCCGATTTAGTCAGACAGATTAATCGTACTCCTATATTATCCGGGAAGTCTTTCTTATGGTCTTTAATAGTAATTTTGGGTACTTGTGGTTTGATAGGTTCCGTTCTGTCCAGGAGGTCTAATTTGCTCATAACTTCCTTGATTTTGTAGTTAATTTCCTTAAGGTTATCCGAAGACGTAGTTTTATATTTTTTGCTAAGTTCCCTCATGATGAGCGATTTGTAGGTTTGGTAGTCTAACCCATACCAGTTCCCAGTCTTGTCGGCGGGTATGATAAGACTATCATCGTTCCTAAGTGAATGCAGGAAATATTTAAGGCTCCTTAAGTGGGTGTTGGAAATGGTCTTATGCTTACTAATGTTGATGTTGGTAATGAGGTCGATTAAGTCTGTTTCAAAATTTTCCAGTGCGTAGTTAGAGGGTGGGTATCTTCTGCTTTTAAATATCTTCCTGTGTGCTATTTCTTCTTGGTTAGAGTTGGGGTTGCTTTTCCCCGGGTTATCGAAATGGTAAGCCGCCCACGTGATTCTTCTAATAAAGTCTGTGGTCCGGTGGATGAGGGTCGTCATGTAAGTTTTGTCGGAGTGGAGAGGTATGTCCTTGGGAGAGAAGTTTGTGTGAATCCTTTGAATCTTCATGCTTGGGTTCGTCAAGTACTAAAGGTTGTCGCGGTTACGTGGGATCAGATCATAGTGACAACGTAGGTGAGTTGAGTATAGAAATTCGGGGTGAGTACTTGATAATTATAAGAACCTGTGTATACCGTTTGGTGGTGTAGATGGTGGAGTAAATTGATCAAAATAAAAACATGATGCCAAGGATTCAGCGGTACATATGTTTCGGGCCTTTATTAGACAGATTTATAACAATGCATAATGTATGTCTGTGGCCTTCTTCAGCCGCGCACAACAGCTTCCACAAGGACATGTGTTACATCAAAAATTCTTGGTTGGGGATGCAAATCCTCTCATTCGCGTACGACATAATGAGTCAACAGCATAGAATTGAAGCGTCCATCTCTTCCTTCTCTCAATGTAGAATGAGGAAATTTGGATGTTGAAGTAATGTAAATAAATAAATACATATATAGACGTGAAGATGGAGGGGCGAGAATTCAGGACGAGGGATAAAAAATGTATGTATAAAAAGTGTAAGTATAGAAAAATATAAAAATGTAGAGTATAAAGATATAAAGGGATATAAGGAGATGTAAAGGGGGTATAAAGAATATAAAGAAATATAAAGAAATATAAATGAATGTAAAGGCATAAGGTTATAAAGTAAAGATAGAAATAGAAATAAAAGTAAAAAGTAAAAAAATAAGAGTAAAAAGTAAAAAAAAAAAAGTAAAAAAATAAAAATAGGAATAAACATGATACACAGGTGCTTATAATTATCAAGTACTCACCCCGAATTTCTATATATATATATATATATATATATATGCACATGTATATACATGCCTGTAAACATACATGCATACAAATACACATGTGCGTGTGTGTCTGTGTAGTTTCGAAGATGTGGGGATGGGAAGTGGTCAGTGCTAGTGTGTGGTCGTCGTGGTGTGATGTGATGTGATGCGTTGTGTGGTATCGTGGGTTGTGGTGTAGCCTGCGTAGACGGAGAAATTGGAAATAGGGGACGAAAAGCTCGGTGCGTTTAGTGTGAGAGGAGGGGAAGTTGATGTGTGAGTGTGAGTCTGTGTTTGATGTAGATGGAGGTTGTGTGAGTGGAGTAATGAATGCTCATTGAAATGTCAAGGGGACAGAGGTGTCAGAGATAGTGCAGTGGATGTGGAGGGTAGGATGGAAAGATTTGATAAAAGAGTGGAAGGAGTCTAGATGCTCGCGGAAGAGTGAATTCGTACCGATACAGTCGTCAATATAACGGCCGTTTAGTTCGGGAGTTTGGCCAGTGAAACTTGAGCATATTTGGGCCTCAACGTAACCAACGAACAGGTTCGAATAATTGGGGTCCATTCTCATTCCAATGTCCACTACCGAGCTGCTGGTAGAAATTACCAGCGAACGAGAAGCGGTTGAGAGGGAGGACAAGTTCGGCCAGACGAACGAGTGAGGATGTTTCGGGTTAGGTGTTGTGTTGAAGGTCAAGGAAATTTTGGAGTGCATGCAGCTCTACGTGGTGAGGGATCACTGTGTAATGGCCCTGGAAGTCGAGAGTTAAGAGAAGTTTAGAGGGGCCAGTAAAAATCTCACAAGTAAAGGTGTTGTAACTCCTTGTTTATAAAGGTAGAAACTTCGTTTTTACGTTGAATATTTTGTATAATATGAATAAAAAAAATAGATTTAACGCAGGTGTAATCAAATATTTTTACTTTCGACACATGTAATATTACTCTATAATCAATTCACATAAGTTTAGGATAGGTTTTTCAAACACAAATTATCTCTTCTCATAATAACAAGCTGTTAAATATTAATACATTACTAATACTAACGTTAATTTAGCTAATACCATCCAACCCTCTAGAAATATTAATAACAAGGTTATTGTATCTGAAGTCAATTCCAACAGAATTAAGTTTATGTCAAGTAACTCTAAGATTAAAAATTCTATATACCAGTGTATAATCAGTACTCGTAATAAAGTACGACTTTACATTGGAAGCACATCGTTAGAGTTATCTAAAAGAATTTCTATCCATTACTCAACATTTAGGGATAGAAATAAACGGAATAGTACCGGTCTCAGCAAATTGATTTGGGATTTAAAAGACCACAATGAACAACTTCATTTAGAATGGTTCATTCTCTCAATTTCGATACCATATGACAAAGGCAAGAAATTCTGTCTTCTCTGCAATTCTGAGCTATTTTTCATTATGTTTTCTAAAAATACTGTACTAAACACAGTTATAGAGCGAGCATACATATGTAAGCATTGGCAAAAACATACATTTAGTGCATATAAGTAGTCTCTATCATTATATATAATTTAATCTTTAATTTCCTTTATATTTAACGTTCACTATTAATATCCCTACTGTTTCTGTTAGCTACTTATGACGTTATATCATATGACGTTTTTTTAAACAATATTAATAGCGTTCTGTCTATCGCTATACGAATCCATCATTTTTGCTAAAATATATTATTGACGAGTTTCGTTTTTTTACTTTCCTCAGGAGAAGATTGCATTGTTTATACCATTTATTCTTTTGAATAGTATTAGTGGTATTTTCGAAACATGTGTCGTAAGTAAAAATATTTGATTACTCCTGCGTTAACTCCATTTTTTTATTCATATATATATATATATATGTATATATATATATATATATATAAATATATATATATGTATATATATATATATATATATATATATATATATATATATATATATATATATATATATATATATATATATATATATATATATATGTATATAACGGGATGCTTTATGAAAATAAACAAAAGACGATGGCAGGTGGAATACAAACAAACAATTGTATTTGTATGGCGCTCAGGAATATAAATTAAACAAGTCTTTTACGTTTCGAGCCTACGCTCTTCAACAGAAAGATACACGGAAAAGAAATACAGAAATAAACGAGGAGAAAAAAACTGCGTGCAGAGGCTAGCGAATCAACATTATATATATATAAGGTTGAACAAGAACATACGAGTTGAAATATATGGTAAACTTCAAGGTAGAAAATGCTAAGATAATTTTATAAAAAACATTTCAATACCGGTTTCAGTCATTGGGACGTTTTCAACTGTAAGTATGGTAAAAAATTATATTTCGGAAAAATTAACCGAAAAGATTTTTTTAAGAGAATATTTGCATATTATTAAAAAAGAAGGGGAACTTTCCTTGTTTCTGAGGAGAATAAATAGGGAGTACAATGTTAGTAATAGGATACCTATCATAGTTGTCGCGCATTATTCTTTTGCTTCTCGTTCTCCTCCTCCTTCTTCTTCTTCTTCTTCTTCTTCTTCTCTGCCAAGAATTCACAACGTCCTTGAACCCACAAGAATTTACATGAGAAATAGAGGCAGGGAGAAACAAAGAAAATGCCCCTTGTTCTCGAATACTTTGCAAATATTCATTTAAATAATCTTTTCACTTAATTTTTCAAAAATTTAATTGCTTTCCATACTTACATTTGAAGAAGACCCAATGACCGAAACCGGTACTGAAATGCTTTTTTTATAAAATTACTTTAGCATTTTCTACCTTGACATGTTTCCAAATGTATACATATACATATATATAGCGAATCTTTTAACGTTCTCGGACTTTTATTTGCAAGACGAATTCCAAATGAGGGAGGAGCAATGGGGCCGTTATATAGTTGCGGAAGGTTACTATTTCGAAGGAGATAATGTTTAAATTATTTTCTACTCTAGGCACAAGGCCCGAAATTTTGGGGGAGGACCAGTCGATTAGAACGACACTAGTACGCAACTGGTACTTAATTTGTAGACCCTGAAAAGATGAAATGCAAATCCGACCTCGGCGGAATTTGAACTCAAAACGTAAAAACAGACGAAATACCTATTTCTTTACTACCCACAAGGTACTAAACACAAAGAGGGTACAAACAAGGACAGGAAGATGGAGGAGTTACAACCGTGATTCGTGGTCTGCTACCACAACAGCTCCTTTATAGGATCCTGTTTGCTCAAGACAACATCAGGAGGAACCACGTCCGGTTTCGGCCCTTACTCCTCTACCGTTTTGACGTGGCGCTCCCCCCTTTCGGAGGTGTCTTCACCTCTGGTGTTGGGTGCATGTCTTCTTTCTTCTGTTCCATGGCCTCTTCGATGTATCGTCAGCGAGTGTCAGCCGGTGACTGACTGTCTTGTCAAATTTTTCCCTTCAAAAACCTGCCGCATTGGATCCAGCAGGCAGCCCCAGCAAGTTGTCACGTGACAATGTCTCACCTTAACTGACTAGTGAAGGCGCGTAGTTTTAGCCCGCACTTTTTCTAAACGACCGTCACATGACAGGCAGTCCCAGCAAGTCAATTATACCGTCTCCAGTGCGTAACTGGTACTTAATTTATCGACCCTCAAGGGATGAAAGGCAAAGTCGAACTCGGTGGAATTTGAACTCAGAACCTAACAGCAGACGAAGTACCGCTAAGTATTGCGCCCGGCGTGGTAACGTTTCTGCCAGCTCGCCGCCTTAGATGATGATGTTTAAATTGAGGTAAACATGTAATTCAATAAATAAATATATAACAGAATAGTCCTCGAACATTTTGAGATTAAACATATGTCAGAAAGCAATTGATTTCAAATTTTGCCATGCAAATAATGTAGAGTTAATGCAGTAATAGATTGAAAATAAACATCATATTGCAATGACAATAAATGTAAAGTGATTTAGTATTGACGCGAAATAGATATATTTCTTGACATGATTATAAAAATAAAATTTCGAAGTACTTTATATACAGAAGATTTGTGTACGTACCATACAAAACAAGCAAAATGACTGTTACAAGCTTATTATATTTAATAGCCTCGCACAGTGCATATGTTCGAATTCCACTAAAATATGGCCCATACAGGAACAGCCAATAAGATACTGTTTAATGTTAGAATGCATGGTGCTGAGTTGGGTTCTGGCAGGTCATCTGAAGAATTCAAGACAAAAAATATGTTAATCAGTAATACATTTAAAACTGACGGACATATTTCATTAATATCGTTGCTATTTTCTAGAAAATTATATGTTTGTTCCTTCTCGAGCCTTACCTGGTTCATAAGGATCGCTTTCTCGGTTTCCTTGGCGTATAGTTTCCCCACCTGCGACGGACCGGCTCCTGTCGCAGGTGAGCTGCAAGAGGAAAGACAGAGAAAGTTGTGGCGAGAGAGTCAGAAGAATTTCGCCGTTACCTTCTGCCGGAGGTGCATGGAGCTTAGTTGCTTCGCTCATAAATACACACGTCGCCCTGTCTAAGATTCGAACCCGCGATCCTCGACTACGAGTCCGCTGCTCTAACAACTAGACCATATGCCCACAGGAAATTATATACAGTATGAGAAATGGTCTCGCCCAATAATGCAAACATAGTTTTCTTTCGTCAGAGCACTGCGTCTAACCTGGGGGAATAGCTCACAGACAGAAGAGAGCTTGACGTAGAGTTAATGAACTGCAAAAATAAGTTGGAATTTATGATATATATATATATATATAAAATATATATATATATATATAAATATATATGCATACATATATATATGCATATATATATATATGCTATATATATATATATATATATATATATATATATATATATATACATATATACATATACATATATATGTATCAAATTAAATAAAAAAACAGGACACAAAGGATGTCGCGGTACACATGTTTACCGCGACACACTTTGTGTCCTGTTATTTATTTAATTTGATACATATATCCTCTCACATCTGCCATTAGCTGGCATATACAGGTGCACGTACGTTTATCAAGTATTCACCCTCAATTTATTGTACCTACCTTACATATACATACATATATATATATATATATATATATATATATATATATATATATATATATATATATATATATATATATATACATATATATATATATATGCATATAGACAACATGAAATCTAACCCCAGAGCTTTCTACAGGTATGCAAAAGAAACAGCTACGGTGCACTGTAGGGTAGGGCCACTTCTTGAAAATGATGGCACACTCACAGGAAATCCAATGAGGGTAAGTGAAATACTAAATGAGCTATTCAAATGTATTTTCCCTCTACCCCTAGGGCATTTTGAAGTCACCAATCCAACTAACTTCTTTACCACTGCAGATATAAAATCGGGACAGCAATGATTGATGAAATGAAAACAAACTCAGCAACAAGCCATGATGGTTACCCAGCTATCCTTCTAAAAGTATGTAAGAGAGTCCTAGCAAGACCACTGCAGTTTCTCTTTCAGAGCCTCCTTGCAACTGGCAAATTTCCAAGAAAACTGAAGGAAGGTAAAATATGCTCTATTCATAAAGGAGGTAGCAGAGCGGAGGCCAAGAACTACAGACCTATCTCTCTGACCTCACACATCAGCAAGGTCATCGAACGAATAGTCAGCAGGAAACTAATCACCTTCCTTGAAGAAAATGACTTGCTGCCTGACACCCAACATGGTTTCCGACCAGGAAGATGCTGCTACAACACTGACTGGGTGCTGAAACGACTGCTCAACCACTGAAATGTGGAAGTCATATATCTCGACTTTGCAAAGGCCTTTGATAAAGTGGCTCATGGAATCCTATGTCACAAACTGCATGATCTTGGCATAGTTGGAAACTTGGCTTCATGACTTTCTGATGGATAGAAGTCAGGTGGTAGTAGCTAATGAGGCCACTTCCACTAACACGCAAAAAAGGAGCGGTGTTCCACAAGGCACTGTTTCGGGAACACTACTGTTCATAATGGCCTTCTTAGACATGCCCTCAGTCACGCAGAGAGCCACGATCACTAGTTATGCGGATGATACAAAAGTTTCACAGGCAATACATGACCCTGAAGATATTAAGCACCTACAATGTGAGCTGCACAAAATATACAAGTAGACTGAAACGAATAGCATGCAGGTCAATGCTGAAAGGTTTGAAGCTCAATGCTATCAGCACGCAAAACTAAATGCAATACCTACTAAATACCCTGGACCAGGAGGGACTGCAATCCCAGAGGCACAATCAGTGCGAGACCTTGGTATTTATATGAGTGATGATGCAACCTTTCATGTGCATGTTGCTAAATTGGCAATGAAATGTAGGCGGCTGACCGGATGGATTCTTAGAATCTTTAGAACAATATATATATATATATATATATATATATATATATATATATATATATATATTTAATCTAAAGCAACGTAGACCTACATTATGACGGAAAATTTCCTTACCGCTCCATAAGAAATTTTAAATGACTTCCAACCAAAATGCTATTAACTGCTATATGAAAGAAGCTGCAGTATTGTTTTAAGCCAAAGAATGAAGTATAAGCATGTCGACTCCTTTATTTTCCTTCTTTTATTTCTCGCAAATTTTATAAATTACAAATATGATTTTATAATTGATATTCTGTTGTATTGCATAGATTGCTTCTTGTAACTATTCATTATCCTACTACATTGTTTCTGCTATTTCCCCCTTCCCGTTCGTAGAATATACTCTCACATATGAAGACCCGTTGTAAAAGGCAAGCATTCACATTGCCCGAATGGAAACGTATGTAGAAAATAATTTTATCTAATGATTGTGCAGTGTGACGGAAAAAATACTTTCGTCACTATAATATCATTCATCTAGTAAATACAGAAATTTAAGAGGAATAGCCTGTGACCAGTACGAACAGTCGTGCTCGATTAACTAATACTTTGATATATGGATAAGCGACTGAAGGCTCAATAAACCCATTGGCTGCCATGAGCCACATTTGGGGATCTGCTAAATACTATTTCACTAACGATTGGTTGTTCGTATTTAAGCTGAACTGCTTATATACATTGCCTTTGCAGGCATACGTTTATTAATATTTAGCAGTTAAATTGTGTCATTATTAACTCTGGCTAATTCTAAATGACATTTTATGTTATAAACCACAATTTGTGAACAGCAAGAATAGAAAATGTTTTGAAAATGGTTTTTGTTTTTCTTTAGTTTTCCTATCTATAACATTCATTGATATTTCATACGCATTAGCACTCGATACTATAGATTCAAAACGACTAAAATGTCTATTATTGCAATTGAAAAGAATTGGATAAATATGCTGTTTTTCAGCGATCCCTATTTGGAACGTTTCGAAAGAATTATAAGTTCCAAAATAATTCACATATGAAAGAAATTTAATTACTGTGTATTATTTTAACTCGTAAGACACCTGGCAATCACCCAAAATATGAATAAAACATCTGGCACTTATTGGGTTAAATTGAAGCCAATAGCTTAAGTTGTGTACGATGGCGAGTCGCCTGGTTTGTTATCTGAAAATACAGTCCAGCAAAAGTAAAATTTGATTTCAAATTATTGTGTTCATATAACACGTTTAATAATACGACAAATTACTTACGAGGGCAATAATCCGTACGGGTTTTGTGAATAATCTCTTTACAGGGATTATCTACATTAATAAAACAGGTTTCAAACAACCATAGACGTCTACAAGACAAAAACGTTTTTGAAGATTTGGTAATTATAAAGAAAATAATGACCCATAGAGTTTCTTTCTTATCTCAAAATATGAATGTATGAATTGAAAACCATAATTGGCGTCAAGTGGCACGTACAAGTTTACAATATGCGTGACGTTGGTTTCAAATTTATATCATCCTTGTGCCCCACTGGTAGATATTTTATCGACCCTGGAAAGACGGAAGCGAAGATCGAATACGGCAGAATATGGAACAGTGAAGGTAAAGACGGACGGAAAGCCGCTAAGCATTTGGACCGGCGAACTAACTATTCTGCCAGTCCGCTATCTTACAATATCTGAAGTATTAACCTTCTGTGGTCGCTTTACGTCTGTGCGAATATCCCATTTTAAATTTTTGTGCTGGAAATGATGTTAATTAGAAATACAAATAGTTTTACATAAAGACCAGTTCGCAAAGGGAACGTATGAGTCTATGATAGAAATTAATTGTATAGCATCAATGGATAAATAGTTTTGAAACCGCAATGGGAAAATGGGTTTTGAACCAATGGAACAAGTAATTTTTTCTTTCATTTTCGATCTATCAACAAATGCAATAATATTTTGTTTGAGGCGTTGCTAGATTGATGGAAAATTTCCAGAACCGGAAACGGGATGCATTTTGTGGATTACATTTCAAATCAATCATAACATAGGAGTAAAGATTGTTTGCCAACATAACATGGCAGTCCTGGTTTATGACGAATGTTGTTGTAATTGAACCCCAGGTGCCATCATCTCCCTCTAGCTATACGACACGATCTGTTTCCTTACATTTTGGAACAAGCGAAACTGGCATCCAAACTCAGCTCAAAAAACAATATCTGTGTATCACGAATCCCTTAGAAAATACAAGGACGCAGATCGCGTCGTATAGCCAACTGGAGCCGATGCCTCCTGAGGCTTAATTACAGCAACATTCGTCCTAAAAAAGGACAGTCAAGTTATATCCTTATTCCAAAGTACTGTTGCTCAATATCTCTCGTTGTGAGATTTACAAATAATCGAAACATAATTTGCTCCTCTGTGTAAAACCCTACGAACAATTGATTTTGTGAAGCAACTTTGCAAAGTTTATTGGTGGTTTTATGAAGGATTTTTGTAAAAGCTGAATATATACCTGCAGTACTTCTCATCTGGCTCCTTTACAGGATAACGAATCAGAGCATATTTGCAATGTTTCTCGGCTGCCTTTTCACAGAATTGGGATTTCGCATCACCTAGAATTTTAACAAGTAAATTTTCTTTACTCAATTCATTCAATACTCCCATGGGAGTTACTGGATTAAGTCAATATATAACGAAACGTTTCTTTTCGATCAGAGTATATATTATTTGATTGAATCTATAAGTAGACGATTACTGCAATATTTAGGATTATGATGGTGCGTATACTTGTGAATCTTATGCTGCCATTTTACTTCCTTAAAGGAAAGATTATTTCAAAATGTCCACAACATCTTATAGTCATTCTAGAATAGATGGGATCATTATTTTTATGATCGTTCTTTACTAAATTGTTGTTGCATCTTTTACATTAAGATAAGTTGCCAAACTTTCTTTGCTAGTTTAGGCGGAATGTGAGTATTTAACGTTGTCTGAGTATATAACCATTGAGTATTTTAGGTATTTCCCTCCGAAAATATTGTTCTCTAAGGCATGTTGCATTTAACCGGCGTGTAAGCATAAGCACGAATGTTAATAAACGAGACCTTATTCATCAAATTTCATAATGCAGAGAAATTGAACACGATAATAATTTTAAGAATGATGACCCGATAATGAACAAATTGAAGCAGTTCTGATACGTAATCGAAATAATTCAAAATAATCAGACTTACAAAAATTTAAAATATTTGATTTGAATAATCTGAACCTATATATACATACACACAAACAAACACACGCACACACGCACACGACTCATATACATACTCAAATACATATGTATTGGCATGTACGTATATATAAACACACACACACATACACACACACACACACACATACATATATATATATATATGCATACATACAAATATACAAATAAACAAACATACATATATATATATATATATATATCTATATCTATGTATGGTATGTATGCATCAATATATATATATATGTATATTCTATATATATATATATATATATATATATATATATATATATATATATATATATATATATATATATATATATATATGTATTGTTATATATTGTTATATTTCGGAATGGTCATTTTGCCAGTTTAGCCAATAAAAACACACGCACTATAAATATGGTGTTACTTTGCTTCAGTGTTATTTATTTTTTACACTAATCTCAATCTTATTTCGGCTAGAGTTCTTTCGTCACACTCCTGTGACTGCATCAGTGGTCCTTTGTTTTCTTCTCTCTTATTTGTATCTCCCCTTACTAACCATCAGTCATTTTGTATTTCTATTGTATGTCTTCATTTGCGCACGCTTATATCTCTATGTGCGTCTATGTTTATTTAGTTTGTGTATGTGGGGTGATGCCTGTAATATTTGTATCTTCTGGTTATATATGTTGATGTAATTTGTATTTTGTTTTTTTTTGTTTTTGTTTATTCTTATTTTGTTCATGTGTTTACATCCACTTATTATTATCATTACATATGCTTGTATGTATGTATGTATGTATGTATATATGTATGTATGTATGTATGTATGTATAACAACGGTACTTGTAATAAAAATAATAAATCGAATCGAAAAAATATATATATATGGTTATTTATTTCTATTTTTATATTTATTTGTGTATTTATTATGTTTTCAGGATCCTCTATCGTCATATGTTGTGGTGTGTGCTATTGCTCCATTCTAGTTTTCTATTCAGGCTAGGTTTATTTTCTATTATGTGTGTAGCTTGTGTAATTTGTCTAATTGTTGCATCTGTTCTATGTGTGGATAATATTTTAATTTCTATGTTATTGATTGATCCCCCGTGTTCCTGGTCGGCGTGTTGGCAGAGAATCGATGAGCTTTTACCTTCCTTGAATTGTCTCCAATGAACATTTACCCGCTCTCTTATGCTTCTTGCCGTTTCCCCTACGTATGTGGTTGTCTTGTAACTGCATCGTCCCTCTATACATCTTATACTATAGACTA
Organism: Octopus sinensis; assembly: GCF_006345805.1. NCBI lineage: Eukaryota > Metazoa > Mollusca > Cephalopoda > Octopoda > Octopodidae > Octopus > Octopus sinensis. Next base: position 64,877,516 of record NC_043011.1, on the reverse strand, counting down.
CATTTCTGGCTTTACAGTTTGTTTGTGGGATAAATCTACATACAGTACAGTACTTATCCGTACAGTGGGTTCTACTTAAAGGATAGGTTCTACCAATTATAGATTTGATAGAGTTGCCTGGCTTTTCAACAACCTTAATTCTTAGCTTAAGTTTGTCTATGGTCCTTCTAAAGCAGTACGCCTGTTCACCTCCAGGGGTGGTGTCAACGAACATTGACACTCTGGTATTTATGGCTATCATACCAAGAATTGGCCTTCCCTATTTTTCTTTTTTATCCTTACTATAGTGTTCCATGACTTGTTCCTATAGAGTGGGTAAATCCCATTCCTATCATTACATAATATATTATCAAGTTTCTTCATAGCTCCTTTGTATACTCTGATCCTTTCTTTATGGCTGTAACCTGAGAGCTGCATGCGGTGAATGAAATATTGTATGTGTCTCTTTAACTCTGTGGGCTCGCACATGCGTGACACATCTCTCATTATTCTGACGAGGTCTGCCATCAAAATATTGAATTTTGCATTGTCCGCAATTGCTGGGTTCCGGTGGATCAAGTATTTTGAGGCCATATATATGGCATAGGATGCATGAAGGATTTGGGTTTCATTATTCACAATTTCTAGCCAGAGTTCAGTGGCTAGTAATTGTAGTCGATGGTTGGGGTGTTTAGTGGGGTAGACTATTGTGACCATAATACTCTAGTGGATGGAGTTAGCTATTTTCTGGATGCTCTCCATAGTATTAGTTTATAGTACTATATCAACAGTACTCTCTTGTGGGGGTGCACTTTACCACTATGTTGATATCATCAACATAGCGAGAGTACATGTTTACGAGGATTGATTTCTGTGTTAGGCGTTCTTTAAGCCTTCTGTCCCACCATACCATGAAAAGGTTGGCCACATCACCAGCGATACTAACGCCGATGGCTGTCCCCTCGTCCTGGGCATATATTTATTATTAAACTTAAACGTGTGGCCTTTTAGGGTAACTCTTATACTAGCTCCTAGTGAATATGCGATCATTTTCTTTACTTGATGGACATTTGCGGGGCTCCGTATGGCTCTGGTCCATCCGCGCCATCTTTCTATATGTGTTTTCCTAGCCATAGAAGTAATTGTGGGCGGTCTACCTCTTAAACATCTACTGGGTCAGAAACTACTAAGATTATGTTTATCTAAGTATTCATTATTACATGTCAGTCTAAGTAGGAGGCCCAGTTCTTCTGTGTTGACGTTACGGAAATGCAACTGGCTCTCATTAATCATCTCCACGCACTTCTCCACCGCAAAATCTACGTCGATCAATGGGTATAGGGATACCACATCCATGCTACCCACCATACATCCTGTCAGGTCACAAGTGTTGTTACAGTCATTGATCCTGCTGAGATCCCCTGTGCTGTCACAAACATTTGGAGACATCCGGATTATAGTGAGTATGATCTTTGAGAAGAAGTAGTATTTATTATTATTATTACTAGTATTGTTGTTATACATACATACATACATACATACATACATACATACATACATACATACAAGCATATATACATACATACATACATACATACAAGCATATGTAATGATAATAATAAGTGGATGTAAAAACATGTAAATACAAATTACATGAACATACGCGCATGAGTGGCTGTGTGGGAAGTAGCTTGCTAACCAACCACATGGTTCTGGGTTCAGTCCCACTGCGTGGCATCTTGGGCAAGTGTCTTCTGCTATAGCCCCGGGCCAACCAATGCCTTGTGTGTGATTTTGTAGGCGGAAACAGAAAGAAGCCTGTCGTATATATATATATATGTATGTGTGTGTGGGGGTTTGTGGGTCTTTTTTGTCCCCCTAGCATTGCTTGACAACCGATGCTGGTGTGTTTGCGTCCCCGTCAGCTAGCGGTTCGGCAAAAGAGACCGATACAATAAGTGCTGGGCTTGCAAGGAATAAGTTCTGGGGTCGATTTGCTTGACTAAAGGCGGTGCTCCAGCATGGCCGCAGTCAAATGACTGAAACATGTTCATAAGTAAAGTACGTAAAGTATATATAAACGGAAGATACAAATATTACAGGCCTCCCCCCACATACACACGCTATTAAACATAGAAGCACAAAGAGATATAAGCATGCGCAAATGAAGACATACAATAGAAATACAAAATGGCTGACTGTTTGTAAGGAGAGACACAAATAAGAAAGAAGAAATCAAAAGACGACTGATGCGGTCACAAGAGTGTGACGAAAGAACTCTGGCCGAAATAAGATTAATATTAGTGTAAAAAATAAATAACACTGAAGCAAAATAACACCAAATATAAAGTGCGTGTGTTTTTATTGGCTAAACTGACAATATGACCATTCCGAAATATAACAATATCTGTTTCAACATACGACTTCACATAAAAAAATCTTGCACAACAAATATTTAAACATACTATATATATATATATATATATATATATATATATATATATATATATATATATATATATATATATATATACACACTTATACATATATATATATATATATATATATATATATATATATATATATATATATATATGTATATATACATATATATATATACGCGAGAAAGAAGCAACAAGAATGGATAGGTTTTTAGTACAATCGTTTCATACAAGGACAGGCTTTATTAAAAGTTGTAAAAATTACAGCATATAGACGTGTCCCGTACTCATCACCTAAAATACATGTGAGTTCTCTAGACATCCTAGTGGTTGAGGCTATAATCATGAAGTAATGTAGATAATTAAGTAACATTATATAAGGTTTTCCTAATGTATTTTCTTTTGATTTTAGCATCTGACCCCTAAACCCCTGACTGTGTTATCTCTTTAGATTCTCTTTAAATTCATAGCTGATTTCAACAGCAATAAATTAGCTGTTTTACTGGCCAAAGAATAATATTCTCCTCTAGTTCCTAGATGCCTGTAAATTAAAACCAGACTTGCCGTCTACTAATTCGTCTGTATAACTAGAACCCCTTTTTTATTTTTATTTTTTCCCTTCTTTCCCTATTTCTTTCTCTTTTCTCTTTTTTCTGTTTCTTCTTCTTATTCTCTTTTTCCTTTTCTCTTCTCTTTTAGTCCCCTTCCCCCCACCCTTTTTTTGCTCCCTCCTCCCTTATTTTCTCTCTTTTCTCCTATTCCCTTCTCTTTCTATTCTTTGCCTCTCTAGAAAGCCCTTCAGCCTTTAAAAGTTAAATAGCTACAGCCTCTTGTAAATAGCAGTAATGTGATTAATGTGGCAAATACCTAATCATATAACAAGAACTGATACCTACCTCATTGTGTTCAACCATTGATAAATTTATCGCCTGTGAATATGAAATTCCTCTTCGTTTCTCTGGAAACTTACATCTACACCATTGGAAATTGTGCATCTATACAAAGGATTAATTCACCCTCTCTGTAATGCTAATAAGCAGGATTTGAGACCCACCTCGTTGTGATTAACAATGGATAAATTTGTCTTCTGTGAGTATGTAATCCCTCATCATATCTCTGGAAATTCATATGTGCTCTATGGATTAGGTCACCTTCTCTGTGATGCTATTAGAACTTTTTAAAAATTCTGTGATAAGACTGTACATCATCTTTAAAGAACTTTAATGAACTTTGGAAATCTGTTTATGTTACTTAATTATCTACATTACTTCATGAGTATAGCCTCAACCACTAGGATGTCTAGAGAACTCACATGTATTTTAGCTGATGAGTACGGGACACGTTTATATGCTGTAATTTTTACAACTTTTAATAAAGCCTGTCATTGTATGAAACGATTGTACTAAAAACCTATCCATTCTTGTTGCTTCTTTCTCGCTTATAATCACCCTACATTACTGTATTGTTAAAACAGTATAGTTTTTTTTGGTGCATCTAAGTTAGGTACCATATTCAAGTAAATTCATTTAAATTAACTTGAATCTTTATTGCTTTTTGCATATATATATATATATATATATACATATATATATACATATATATATATACACACATATATATATATATACATTATATATAATATATATATATATATACATATATATATATATATATACATTACATATATATATATATATATATATATATATATATATATATATATACATATATATACACACACGCACATACATATATGTATAATAAACAATATTATATATTTATCCTTTCATTCATACATATACATGCTTACATATATATTATACAAATAGACAGATAGATAGAGAGACATACATACAGACAGATAAATAGTTACATATCCACATATATACATTCATGCATTTCTTAGCGTCCGTTTGTTCCGGGTGTGTGTCACCCGTTGCTTTTTGAGTACTGCTTTTTGAAAGAACGTCTTACCAAAAAGAAGGAACAGTAGACATATAATAATTTTCATTGTAGTTAAGATTCTGTTTCCAGCTCTCTATATTTGCTGTTGACGTTTCTGCTACGTACAGCTTTGTCTGAAGAGTTAAAAGCGCTGAAACAGGTGTTTTTGCTTAAGTATAAATTGGAAACTAGATTTATATTCTCTTGTTTATTGCATGGTAATATATTATATTCAATATGGCAGTTTATATTGCCAACACTTAATGTTGCCAATCAACACGTACGCATACAATTGCACATATGTGTATGGTTGTCTGTGCCTGTTTCTTTTTTGTGTGTACCTAAGGTTTTGTTAGTGATAAAGAGTTTACGACCCAATCCAATGTTTCCGGGTTCATTCCTACATCATTGCATATGGCGCTAATGTCCTCTGTGTCAGACTCGCGTCGTCCGAGTACTTTTGAGTGAATTTTAGTAAACAAAAAGTGAGGGAAGCAAAAATTTAATTCATTGTATTTTCCCATTATGCGTCAGTTTGGCTGAGTAACTTTCAAAACGGTCTATCAAGGAAGATCCAAGAGGATTTGTAATGTACTTTATATATATATATATATATATATATATATATAAAATATTAATAATACTGGATTGCATATCCGCTCTAAGCTCATATACACACACCCACACACGTACACCCACACACATACATCCCCCCCTCATATATATATATATATATATATATATATATAAAGTGCATTAGAAATCAGTTTGGATCTTCCTTGATAGACCGCTTTTAAATTTACCCAGCCAAAGTAGCGCATAATGGAAAAATACAATGAAATATATTTAGCCTGAAATGCTAATATGAACGGAAAACAAAACAAGTTTCGTGTAAACCGGGCAAGTGGTTTTTTAAGATATTACAAGTTTTCAGGGTACAAATACCCAAGCGGATCATAGTGGGAAATTATCCCGAAAATAATCTTAATTTGAAAAGGGAAAATCTCTACTTTCGATTAGACAATGACTTGACAACGGAATTATATTTGTTTCTTTTTATTTTACTGTAAATATTTCTCATTTCGCTTTTGTTAAACAATATTTTTATCCTTTTGAAATATTTTCGAGTGAGGGTGCTTTTCAAAATGTAGGTTTTAGTTCGATAATATTTATATGTTAGCTTTCTATAAGCAAAGACTATTTCAATGTTTTATTAAAATCTTTTGTGTGTGTGGGGAGGGGGGCAGTCGATTACATCGACCCCAGTACGCAGGTGGTACTTAATTTAACGACCCCGAAAATATGACAGGCAAAGTTGACCTCGGCGAAATTTGAACTCAGAACATAACTGCAGGCGAAATGCGGGAATGCATATCGCCCGGGGTGCTAACGTTTCTGCCAGCTCGCCGCCTTCAGATAAGGTAATTATCGAAGTGTCCGCGTTCAAGCGAAATAATGCACGTGTTTTATTTTACGGCCCATGATGGATTTGAAAGCTTTTAATATGATATGCGTGTTATAACGGAATGAAACCAGAAGAGTTTCTGTGTGTTTATATTAGAGAAACAGCGTGTGTGAGAGAAAACATTGCAAACAATGAATGAAATACAAAGTAAATTTTTGAAATCGTATAAACAAAAGGATATGTTTTTTTACCATTTCTTTTCAATATGATTATAAGTGTGGAATTGAAGAAAGTTTATAATTGCAAATATGCGTTTATAGGTGTTGCCAGTGTAGACTAAATTTGCATATTTCATTATGAGTATTAACATACGTGAACACATGCGTCTATATAAACACCGAAATATGTAGAGATCTATGTGCACATGAATATTTTATGTGTATTATAATTTCCGCATTTTGATATATATTATTATTATTATTATTATATATATATATATATATATATATATATATATATATATATATATATATATATATATATATATATATGGATGTGAATGAAGTTATACTTATACTTATCTCTATTAATTTGCATGTATGGTTTTACTTGAAAACATACTATATATATGATTCTCCTCTTCACACGAATTTACTATTCAACCTCTGTTTACTTACCGATTATTTTCCTAATGATATACTAAAACATGGTGAAGAATTACCCTATAAATTTATACTCTATGCGATATAACATGTGCAAGTCATATTAAATATGAATGGATGTATGTATACAATAATACAATGTTAACACTGACAAAAGACAGTATAAACATTCAAGCAACCTGACTGTGTTATATCAGTAAATATGAATACAACTAGCATTATCGGAGAACTTTGTAATCAATTTGTTATGCCTTTGTTAACGTTGAGTATTAATAAAACAATATAAACAGAACGTCTGTGTGATATAGAAATACAACTTATGGACATGCTGCGATTTATAAATTGTAATTTATAAAGTGAGGTTAATCTTCACCATTTTACTTGGAAGCAACGATACGTGGTGGTACCAATCGTTCCCTGTAGCGCGAAAACAGGGCAGTACATGGTTGCGTACACAGTGGGAGGTAGCGGTGGTATTCGTGTGTCTGTCTACGGACAGAAATCACTGTCTTTAATTCCCAAGTTATGAAATTTGAGTTGATGTGATCACGTGTATGCTTTTCGCTGCTATCTTGTCAAGCGCAGAGAGCTGAAACAAAGAGCCAACGTCAAACATTGGATTATATTGAGAAGTCTGATACAGAGACATTAAGCTTGCTTTGTGAAGCTTACGGCGACAAGGCAATGAGATGTACGCAATATTTCGGATTGCATGAGCGCTCCAAAACCGGAAGAACTTCTCTGGAAGAAGATAAATTATTTCAAAGACGTGCCACAAGTCACCTACGACGAAATATGGAGAAATTATCATCAGTTTGTGCATGAAGATCGTCAAAGGATAAACAATGACATTTTGAAGCTTTTGTTGGAGAATCTTCCGCGAAAGGCCGCATGTATATGGAGCTTGAAGAATCGGATTCTTCACGATGACATAGCACTCTGTAACTGAGATCCTCTCACACGTGAGTTTCTCAAAAAGGAAAAAAAAAGAAAATGATATCGCTTCTGCATTCTCCCTAATTGCCTGAGCTGGAACCTGCTGAATGTCATCTCTGCCCCAAAACGGAAATGAGGTTCAGAGGTCGCAGTTATTACACCGTTGTCGAGCTCCATAGCGAATCGCAAAAGGTCTTCGAATTGCAGAAGGTCCTCGAATAGCAGAAGGCCCTCGAATCGCAGAAGGTCCTCGAATCGCAGAAGGTCCTCGAATCGCAGGAGGTCCTCAAATCGGAGAAGGTCCTCGAATCGCCGAAAGTCTTTGAATCGCTTCCGGAAAAGCATTTCCTGCCCGGATTCTAAAAGAATCACGAAGATTGGGACCGGTGTATATCTGCACTACTTCGAAAGAGATCATGTTGAAATTGAGGTAAATATTTATATTTTATTAAAAACAAGTAGTCTAGTAACCCTTTCATATTGAAGTGGTATTAAAATTTAATCGATTTGAGGATTATGTCAAGCTACTAATAAGACATTTTGCGGCATTGGATTCAATAAAAAAGTAAAATTGTAAAGAAAGTTTCTATTGAAGCGAAGAAGTGAATATGGTATTATTTGACGTTATAATAAAAATTAAATTTCGGAGTTCTTTATATACTTACATTTTTTATATAATGAAGATAAGAGATTATACAATGCAAAACTATCAAAAATATGTGTTAAATCTTTATTAAATCTTTCAACATATGTTCGAATTCCATTAAAATATGGTTGATACAAGAACTGCCAATAACATGCTGTTTAAATTTACAATGCAGACCGTTGACTCATTGTGGGGCTTCTTATCTGTAATATTCAAGTAACAAATGTGTTTACGTGGTACTCATTTTTAATTAGTGGATTAATTTAATTAATAACGTTGACATTTACTAGAAATTTACATAAAGTGATAGAGATGTTTTGACCAATAATGCAAATACAGTTTCCTTTCTTCAGAGCTAAGCGTGTAACCTGATGAAAAGTCACCTGTACAGGTGAGTTCATTAAATAGACTTAATGAACTGCATCAATTGGTTGCCTCTTATCTTATCAACGGAAAAAAATAGATGAATATCTGTTTAGAAATTGAACTGCAATCATGATAAACCGGAAGAAAATGTTCTCAGTGTATTATGGATTATAATCCTCTTCCTCCTACTTCTACTTCATCTTTTCCTTCTTCTTCTTTTTCGTTTTCTTCTTCTCCTTCTGCCACTGCTGCTACTGCTACAACAACAACAACAACAAAAACAACAACCACTACTACTACTACTACTACTACTACTACTACTACTACTAGTGCTTTTGATGCTGCTGCAACTAATACTACTATTTTTTCTCACAATTATAAAAGTAATATTAAAAACAACAACAATAACAACAACAACAACAACAATAATAATAATAATAATAATAATAATGATAATAATTAGTTGAAGTTGTATATAATACCGCGCTGCTGCATAATTACCTTCTGGTCCAGCAAATGTAGGTTCTTCTTTGAATTTCATTTTGCTACAACTTTTTTAATAATAAAATAAATTATTTCACTCACCAGAGCACTTTTTTGTAAGCTCTTTGCGCATGGCTCTTTGGCAAACAGGATCTACATGAGTAATACAGATTTCATACAACTCTAGACGTCTGTAAGATAAAAACATATCAAGTATTACCAATTATAGAGAGAAGGCAATGGTCAATATAGTTTCTTTTTTTTTATATCAGAATATGTAAGCATATTGTCATCGTGGAGGCAAATTGCCCAGTGGTAAGGGCAGCGCACTCGCGGTTGTAGGACCGCGGTTTCGATTCCCAGACCGGGCGTTGCGAATGTTTATTGAGCAAAAACGCTTACAGCTACATGAGGTTCCCTGCAGGAGTGGTGCCACCCCCTGCTGTAATTTTTCGCCACAACTTTTCTCACTCTTTCTTCCTGTTTATGTTGTACCCATATTTCAAAGGACCGGCCTTGTCACATTCTGTTATCACACTGAATCACCCCGAGAAATACGTGAAGGATACACGTCTGTGGAGTGCTCAGCCACTTGCACGTTAATTTCATGAGCAGGCTGCTCCGTTGATCGGATCAACTGGAACACAGGTCGTCGTAACCTACGGAGTGCCTCTATACTTGTCTTCAAGATCTACCTCCCGGTTTTTAGTATAAGAAACATTGGTTTCAAATGTATATAGTCCTTGTGCAACACTGGTAGATAGTTTGTCGACCCTGACAAGATGGAATCCAAAATCGAACTCAGCTGAATGGGAAACTAAGAACGTAAAGACGGGCAAAATATCGCTAAGGATTTTGCATTTTGTATTTACGATTCTCCAAGCCCACCGCCTTACAATATTTGAAGTATTGATTTCAAATGTTGGTACCAGACCAAATTATTGCTTTTTCTTTGTATCTTTTTTGTTGGTGTGTTGGTAGCCGATTACCTTGACCCTAGGTCTCAACTGGTACGTAACTTATTGACATCGGAATGGAGAAGCCGATCCCGGCTCCATTTCAATGCGGAACATAAAGACGGATAAAATGCCACTAAGCATTTGGTGTGGCGTGCTAACAATTCGGTCGGCTCATCTTACAATATCAGAAATATTGGGTTGTCCAGAAAGTTCGTGCCGATTTACAGTAGCTTACATTTCGACTTTTTTTAGAACATGGTTGAGTGCATAAAATAGGATTTGACTACACCTCCATTTAGAGCACAGTTTCAGGTATATTTTCGTGGAAGAAGGTTTATATTCCTGTAACCTGCGTTAATTCTGTAACCCTTTAAAATGGAAGGTAAGAAAGTTCATTTCTGGCAGTTGAGGCTTTGAGAACCAGACAAGAATTGCTGCAGCTCGGCTGGGATGTGTTACCCCAACCTCCATATTCAGCAGATATTGCTCCTTCGGATTTCCACTTATTCAGGTCTAGTCTTACTGGTAAAAATTTCAATTCCTTGGATGACGGAAAAAGATACCTTGATGAATTCTTTGCCGCGAAACCACCTCAATTCTGGGAAGAGGGTATGTTCAAGTCAATGGAAAGAGGGAGACCCATTGTGCAAGAAAATGTTTTATATTTAGTAGATTAAAAATGTAATTGCCCTTTTGCTTTTCTTTAAAATCCGCAAAAACTTTCCGGACAACCCATAGTTAAAATTCTGTGGGCGATTCACTTTTATCAGAATATCATCTTTATATTACTGTGGTGGAAATAACGTTAATTAGAAATACAAAGACATTTATCTAAATAATAGTTGAGAAAAGTAACACGCAAGCCTATGATCGAAATTATTTGAATTCTTCTTAATCAGGCGAAATCTTAACGTATGAATGGGTGTTGAATCAAAGGCTCGAGTAATTTATCTTTCAAATCCGGTCTTAAATACTTACAATCCTTTAAAATGTTTTAGACTGAAGGCCGCGGCCATGCTGGGGCACCACGAGCAAATGCTATAATATTTTGTTTCGGGAATAGATTGATGGAAAATTTAACCACCTGGTGGCGGAACACATTTTTTTGTTCCTCTGTGTGTAATACATTACAAACAATTGATTTTGTGAAACGAAGTTGCAAATATGAACGATAGTACTATAAAAGAAATACAAATATTTGTACCAAAAGGAGAAAAAGATACCTGCAGAAATGAATGTCGGGAGTCTTTACAGGATAAGTTAGCAGAGCATATTTGCACTCTTTCTCGGCTACTGTCATGCAGACTTTGGAGGCTGTGGCACCTACAATTTTAAGAATTACATATTATTCAACTAAATTTATTTTCTAATTCATTGGTAACGCAGTAATAATTATTTACATTATTTACATTTCATGGATATTTGTCCTCATCTTGTTTGGAATCCTTTTTTGTACGATCGTCCATTGCTACATCGTCCAGTGGATATATTAGCTCTATTCCTTCCAAAGTATTGACTTCTATGTTAGATTTCATATATCTGGCATGTGGCGTTGAGGAGGGACATTAAAAACCGATAACTTTTATATCAAATCGCAGAATGTAGAAAAAGTTTATGAAAAATATAACACATTTACAAGAATAAAAATGATCTAATAATAAAAAGGTATTGAAACTCTTCTGGTAGGTAAGCGTCTAAAATTAAAACATTCAAATAGACCACAATTTAAGATACTTCAATCCAGTAATAATAACATATATATACATATAAATATATGCATATACATATACGTATACATAGGTACAGGCATACACATGCAATTACATATCAACTGAACCACAAAAGTGATACCACAAACGTACGAAATAGAGAAACGGTTCTTTCCTAATGACAAATCGCCATATCCTTAAACATGTGTGACGTCACGTGATGATGCAGTGTCTTGGATAAAAAAAATGACCTCAGTATCTCGTGTGACCACTGTTAGCGTTGATTACCAGCAGGCAACCTCTGTACACTAAATGCACAAAAACGATTGATGTAGTTCATTGGGATAACAGCCCAGGCCCTGTTAAAGTTTCAGTGATTTGTACCGTAGTTGCCGGCGTTGGACGGATGTCATTTAGCCTTCATTGGATTTCGCCCCACAGGTGTTTTATGTGGTTCACGTCCAGACATAGGACAGGCCATGGTAGTGCCTGGAAATTATGCTGTTGGAGGAGGTATGTTATCAGCCTAGCAGTAGGGGCACGGGCGTTGTCGTATTGGAACGCGTGATTCCCATGATTGGCAAATTATGGCAAAATGTGAGGTCTTAAAATTTGGTCAATCTAGCAAGCAACAGCTATTTAATTGCCCCGTCCTTGACCGATGTCTTGGAAGGCCACCGGTCAAAGTTTCTAGTTGAGTTCAATCCAGTCACATACCATGATGCTTTATCCTGCCCACGAGTCTCTCGCCACCACACAGCCATCGCCATGACAATCACGCCTTCTCCAAATACTAGCACTGCCATCTGCCACAGAAATGCAATATCGACTTTCGTCAGAAAAGACTGTCTGAGATTACTCAAGGGCGAAGATCGCCAGTTCTGACGTGTTGAAACGGACTGCAGGCGTACCCGCTGGTGACGATCTAGGGCGATGGGGCCACTATTAGGACGTCAAACTGCCTCTGCACAAATGGATCTGTGGTGAGTCATTAGGGCCGGCCCAGCTGATTCATTTACCCTCCAGAATTGGACCTACAAGTGGTGTCGGTGTAGGTGGCGTTCTTCACGGGCCGACGAAACTCAGGGTGGGCCACTGCGTGCACATTTATTTTTGCAGTTTGGGGCATTGTATCCCTCCTCCAGAGGCTCAATAGTTCGAATGATGCAGTTCAAATCTCTAGTAATGGTCCAAGTACATTGACTACTCTGGAGATATGCGAAGGCTTTCTCGAGCTGATGTATATATATATATATATATATATATATATATAGGTGTGTGTGTATGTGCGTGTGTGTGCATGTATATGTATATATATATATGACCACTCCCCTAAGAACAATAGCTTGTGCCCTGTTTATCTCCTAAATACCAACTTACCCCCAAAACGCCCCCCACCACAATCCCATTAAATCTGCCTAAATGTATAAATACCAGACCTTATTTTGACAGCCAGCTTTCTGAAGATTTCATCTGAATGAAACAGTTCTAGTCCTGTAGAAGCTCCTTCTATAAAACAAATTACTTTACTCTGCTATGTATATATATATATATATATATATATATATATATATATATATATATATATATATATATATATATATATATATATATGAATGTATAAAATACATATATCTACATATTTACATACATTGATGCATACATGCATACACACATACATACATACGTATGTGTGTGTTAAATATAATGTGTCAAAATGAGACAAGGCCAAGGGTGTGTGGAATTTTCAAAAATACAAACGGATATTCAATTAATTCATTTAAACATGTAAACATTAACAAGAGAACTCGTACAAAGAAAACATTGTTTCGCGCATAGCTCTTCGTCTGGAAGGAGAAAGTGAAATGTCCAAAGAAGAAAAAAAAATCGCTAACGTCACCTGTCTATTTATGTATATATCTATCTAGATATACATACATAGAGTCATGCATACTATGTGTGTGTGTGTGTGTACATACACACCTACATACATATATGCATGCAATCAAGCATACAAACATATATAAACACATGTATGCATTTGCATGCGCCTGCTTCTACCTGGTGTCTGTGAACCGTCATTTATGAGCGCTGTTTTATGAAGTAACACCTTACCGCAAATTACAGATAATATGAATAGAATTCTTTTCATTGTAGATTAGTTCTTTTCGTCAGCTTTCTACATACGTGGTGTTGCTCTATGTACTACGCAGGAGTTTGTCTTTAGGCTTGAAAAACATGTAACAGATGTTCGTTTCATTATAACCTAGCAACAACTATTCTACCGTTATTTATTACGTGGTATTATATTATGATTGAAATTGTATTTTAACTTGCCACGAATTAAACGTGTCGATATTTAGAAGTAAATCTTCACACACATGTAGCGCTGATTTTTTTGGTTTTTGTTTTCTTTGCACTTTGTGTGTGAACATGCCCTTGTTGGCCAGTGCTATGTTTCCGGGTTCAGTCCCACTTTGCATTTAGGGTTCGTGTTTGCTACGTTAGAATCAGCACGACCAAACTTTTCTGAGTGCATTTTGGTAAACAGAATCGAAAAAAGACCTTCATATACATATTCATAGATATATATCCATATGTGTGTGTACGTGTGTGTGTGCATATATATATTTTTTCTAGCTTCAGCTCAGTGCTGCGGCCATGCTGATGCACCGCCGTTGTCTGTGGGGCTTTTAGGTGTTTTCACTCAATAAACGCACACAACGCCCGGTCTGAGAATCGACCCCGCGGTCCTCTGACCGCGAGTCCAATGCCCTAACCACTGGGCCATATACACACACACATGCATGCATATATATGTGTGTGTGTACTTATATATATATATGTGTGTGTTGACTTGGATAAGTAACATACAGCTAGGAATAGCTTTGTACAAATAGAATTGGACGACCGCTCTTTAGTTCGGTGCCATATGGCGTCTGCAGCCTACTTTAAAATAAGTTTTGTTTTACCTTATTAACGCAATGATACTTAAGTCATTAAAGGTTTTGTCCAGAAAATATTCCGGAAAATGTTGCGAAGGCAGAATTCCTTCAAGTACTACGATTAAGAATGCCGCTAATATTATCCCTGGACCATTGGGTTAAACATCATCCTTCACTTTGTGTTACACTGCAGCATTTTGGTTGTTGAAATATACATATGAAATCACACATAGCCACATTAGCAGGTTCAATCGCTTTCATATACGAGTCTAATATTAACTGAATTATTGCTGCCAGTCTCACTTTAAAAATGATAATATCGTTTGACCATCAGTAGCGACAGATAAAAATAAAGTTAAATCTCTTGTAGAGGATGGAGGTGAGTTGAATTTCTTTTTCAACTGATAACAACATCAAGCACTAGATGTATCAATAAGCGATACATACATGTAAATACGTAACCACTAGATATAATGTAATTGCTAACCTAGAAGAACACATTGGTTATGTGTCATGCAGCGATAATGGTAAGCGAAATTTGAGAGGAATATTTGAGATATATTATATTAGAATTACTGGATTTAAGAGAAAGTTACCCTGAAATGAATCTGCGATGTACGAGACGTATAGCAATTCAAGTGGAACAGGAGCCAAGATATCGATGTTAATAGATGTTTCAAGCAGGACAGAGAAAAACTGGTGCGAAGTAGAAATGTAGGTATTATAGAATTTACACTCGGTATTGGATGTGAGTGTATGTATATATGTGTGTGGATGAATATATATATGAATGTGTATGTCGGGATGTCTACTTTTGTGTTAGCTTCTTCGTCATGGTCAAAAGAAACGTTTCCCCCTGAATGACATCAGTAAGAAATGTAGCGAGTTTCTAACAATTTTGCATACGTACAGCCGCATTATCGACTCCATACTCTAGAAAAGTATCCAACAGTCTTTGGTCCACTTACACATTTTATTAGCGAAAAGACTAAAGTACAGAATACTCAAAATTTGTTGTTGCTGACTTTTATACGTACCTGATGGAGAAATATTTCATTTCCTCTAATGCTGTGGTAAAGTTTCAAGGTCTCTTGTTACTATCATTGGTGTTATTAAAACCAAGAAATAGTTAGCAAAATCATCACAAGAATGGGTAGTATTACTGTGAACGTCATTCAATTATCTGTTGTGTCTGGGGAGAGTCATTTTCTTTTTGTGCCTTCTTATGTAAAACACTCACTGCTAAATTTTCTACTTATTTCTTATTTTTATTGTCCTTAAATTTTCGTTGCGTCTTGCAATCTTTTCAATAGTTTTGACTCATTTAATATTACTGCGAAAAACTTAATCCAAATTCTAAATGAAATTAATAATAGCAACGCCTTTCACTTTTTAGTTGTTTCATTCATTAGGTTGTTGTCATCCGGAGGCACCAACTTGAAGAGTTTTAGTCGATCGAATATCTCCCAGTGTATTGTATTTTTTGTCTTTAAACTTGGTGTTTATGATATCCTTAGCTTTCACTTGACTGCTGGGTTTTGCGTTCGTAAATGCACGAACACTGATTGTTATGTGGTGGCAAGCGTAAAAAATGCACACATATGCACACAAAAATACACACACATATTCAAACAAACACACACATTCAAACACTCACACGTATACATATTGTGACTCAGATATAATCGATTGATAACTAATGAACAACAAATATCTGTATCCTGGAATCGATAAAGATTGCACAGATTGGTGTTTTGAAAAGATTTTAACGTTCCAGGAAATTTTATCTTAGTTAACCACGCTACCTTAAATGCTTAGCACTTGAAATAATGGAAACATTTTAACTACGGTCTGCCGGTGGACATCAGTTAAACTTGTTGGCTTTTAATCAAGAGTTATAGCTTAATAAGGTCTGTCAAGTGTTGCCACTCTTAGATATTTTCATTGAAAATTGCTACGTATATATATATATATATATATATATATATATATATATATATATATATATATATATATATATATATATATATATATATATGCACTTGTATATACGTGCCTGTAAACATACATGCATACAAATACACATGTGTGTGTGTGTCTGTGTAGTTTAGAAGATGTGGGGATGAGAAGTGCATATGTTCGAATTCCACTAAAATATGGCCCATACAGGAACAGCCAATAAGATACTGTTTAATGTCACAATGCATGGTGCTGTGTTGGGATCTGGCAGGTCCTCTGAAGAATTCAAGACAAAAAATATGTTAATCAGTAATACATTTAAAAATGACGGATTATTTCATTAATATCTTTGCTATTTTCTAGAAAAGTATATGTTTGTTCCTTCTCGAGCCTTACCTGGTTCATAAGGATCGCTTTCTCGGTTTCCTTGGCGTATAGTTTCCACACCTGCGACGGACCGGCTCCTGTCGCAGGTGAGCTGCAAGAGGAAAGACAGAGAAATTTGTGGCGAGAGAGTCAGAAGAAGTTCGCCATTACCTTCTGCCGGAGGTGCATGGAGCTTAGGTGCTTCGCTCATAAATACACACGTCCCCTATCTAAGTTTCGAACCCGCGATCCCTCGACTACGAGTCCGCTGCTCTAACCACTAGGCCATATGCCCACAGGAAATTATATACAGTATGAGAAATGGTCTCGCCCAAAAATGCAAACAGTTTTCTTTCGTCAGAGCACTGCGTCTAACCTGGTGGAATAGCTCACAAACAGAAGAGAGTTTGACATAGAGTTAATGAACTGCAAAAATAAGTTGGAATTTATTATATATATATTTAAATATATATGCATACATATATATGCATATATATATATGCATATATATATATATATATATATATATATATATATATATATATATATATATATATATACATATGTATATATATATATATACATATGCATATATATATATACATACATATATACATATACATACATATATATATATATATATATATATATATATATATATATATATATTTATATATATATGTATATATATATGCATATAGACAACATGAAATCTAACCCCGGATGACACACTCACAGGAAATCCAATGAGGGTAAGTGAAATACTAAATGAGCAATTCAAAAGTATTTTCCCTCTACCCCTAGGGCATTTTCAAGTCACCAATCCAATTGACTTCTTTACCACTGCAGATATAAAATCGGAGACAGCAATGATTGATTACATCAATATAAAGGAAGACGATGTAAGAAAGGCCTTTGATGAAATGAAAAGAAACTCAGCTACGGGCCCCGATGGATTCCCAGCAATCCTTCTAAAAGTATGTAAAGAGTCCTAGCAAGACCACTGCAGTTCCTCTTTCAGAGCTTCCTTGCAACTGGCAAATTTCCAAGAAAACTGAAGGAAGGTAAAATATGCTCTATTCATAAAGGAGGCAGCAGAGCGGAGGCCAAGAACTACAGACCTATCTCTCTGACCTCACACGTCAGCAAGATCATGGAACGAATAGTCAGCAGGAAAGGAATCACCTTCCTTAAAGAAAATGACTTGCTGCCTGATACTCAACATGGTTTCCGACCAGGAAGAAGCTGCTTAACTCAGCTCCTACAACACTGACTGGGTGCTGAAACGACTGCTCAACCACTGAAATGTGGAAGTCATATATCTCGACTTTGCAAAGGCCTTTGATAAAGTCGTTCATGGAATGCTATGTCACAAACTGCGTGACCTTGGCATAGTTGGAAAATTGGCTTCATGACATTCTGAAGGATAGAAGTCAGGTGGTAGTAGCTAATGAGGCCACTTCCAAAATAAGGAGCGGTGTTCCGCAAGGCACTGTTTCGGGAACACTACTGTTCATAATGGCCTTTTTAGACATGCCCTCAGCCACGCAGAGGGCCACGATCATAAGTAATGCAAATGATACAAAAGCTTCACAGGCAATACATAACCCTGAAGACACTAATCACCTACAATGTGAGCTGCACTAAATATACAAGTGGACTAAAAAGAATAGCATGCGGTTCAGTGCTGAAATATTTCAAGCTCAATGCTATCAGCACGCAAAACTAAATGCAATGCCTACTAAATACACTGGACCTGGAGGGACTGCAATCCCAGAGGCACAATCAGTGCGAGACCTTGGTATTTATATGAGTGATGATGCAACCTTTCATGTGCATGTTGCTAAATTGGCAATGAAATGTAGGCGACTGACCGGATGGATTCTTAAAATCTTTAGACCAGGAAACCATGATTGTCCGCTGGAGGACACTTGTCCTAAGCCACTTTGACTATTGCTCTCAGCTATGGTCACCATCCAGTGTCAAGTTAATCACAGAACTTGAGGCGAACCAACGGAGCTACAAGAAGATAGCCTCTGTGCAGCACATAATCTATTGGGAAAGATTTAAGAGATTGAAACTCTATTCCTTAGAGGGTAGGCGAGAAAAATATGCCATAATATACATCTGGAAGATCCTAGAAGGACTTGTCGCAAACTTTGGCATCGAGAGTTACGCAAATGCCAGAACTGGCCGCCACTGCGTGGTACAAAGGTTTCTAAATTTGCCGTCAAGATGTAGGACAAGATACTCTGACAGCCTGGACTTCCGAGAGCCAACAACTCTTCAATATCCTCCCAAAGAACCTAAGAGACCTGCATGGGGTGGATGCAGATGTTTTTAAAATGAAACTGGATCTCTTCTTGTCAGGTATCCCAGATGAACCAACTTCAGGCAGGATATGCAGATGAGGGCAGCTGCATCGAACTCTCTGATGCACCAAATGGCAATAGCTAAAAAGCCTTTGTGAAGTAAAATCATGTTGCAACCCGCATGGCGGTGCCCCAGCATGGCCACAGCTTGTGAGCTGAAACTAGATAAATAAATAAAAAATACATATAAATATATATATATATATATATGCATATATATATATATATATATAATTATATATATATATATATATATATATATATATATATTATACATATATATATTTACATATATACGACAGGCTTCTTTCAATTTCCGTCTACCAAATCCACTCACAAGGCATTGTTCGGCCCGAGGCTACTGTAGAACACACTCACCCAAGGTGCCACGCAGTGGGACCGAACCCGGAACCATGTGGTTGGTAAGCAAGCAACTTACCACACAGCCACTCCTGCGCCTATATATACATTTATATATATATATATATATATATATATATATATATATATATATATATATATATATATATATATATATATATATATATATATATATATATATATATATATATATATATATATATATATATATATATATATATATACATATATATATATATATATATATATATATATATATATATATATATATATATATATAAATATATATATATTATTGGAGAATTGAAGAAATGGAGCTGAACGCAGATTGAACAGAAATCGTTTTATTTCATTCTACACGTGTTTCGAAACACGTGTAGAATGAAATAAAACGATTTCTGTTCAATCTGCGTTCAGCTCCATTTCTTCAATTCTCCAATAATGTTTTAATTTCAATTATCCGCACCAACGCACGGTTGCAACGCCAGATGGTTGTACCTCCAACCGTGCTGTTTACTGCTGTGATTTTTGCTACTAAGGTATCGGTTAAACTTTTGATTAATCTACTACAAGATTATTCATCTTTCTATTTCACATAATAAATATATATATATATATATATATATATAATCAAAAGCAATGTAGACCTACATTATGAAGGAAAATTTCCTTACCGCTCCATAAGAAATTTTAAATGACTTCCAACCAAAATGCTATTAACTGCTATATGAAAGAAGCTGCAGTATTGTTTTGAGCCCAAGAATGAAGTATAAGCATGTCGACTCCTTTATTTTCCTTCTTTTATTTCTCGCAAATTTTATAAATTACAAAAATGATTTTATACTTGATATTCTGTTGTATTGCATAGATTGCTTCTTGTAACTATTCATTATCCTACTACATCGTTTCTGCTATTTCCCCCTTCCCGTTCGTAGAATATACTCTCACATATGAAGACCCGTTGTAAAAGGCAAGCATTCACATTGCCCGAATGGAAACGTATGTAGAAAATAATTTTATCTAATGATTGTGCAGTGTGACGGAAAAAATACTTTCGTCACTATAATATCATTCATCTAGTAAATACAGAAATTTAAGAGGAATAGCCTGTGACCAGTACGAACAGTCGTGCTCGATTAACTAATACTTTGATATATGGATAAGCGACTGAAGGCTCAATAAACCCATTGGCTGCCATGAGCCACATTTGGGGATCTGCTAAATACTATTTCACTAACGGTTGGTTGTTCGTATTTAAGCTGAACTGCTTATATACATTGCCTTTGCAGGCATACGTCTATTAATATTTAGCAGTTAAATTGTGTCATTATTAACTCTGGCTAATTCTAAATGACATTTTATGTTATAAACCACAATTTGTGAACAGCAAGAATAGAAAATGTTTTGAAAACGGTTTTTGTTTTTCTTTAGTTTTCCTATCTATAACATTCATTGATATTTCATACACATTAGCACTCGATACTATAGATTCAAAACGACTAAAATGTCTATTATTGCAATTGAAAAGAATTGGATAAATATGCTGTTTTTCAGCGATCCCTATTTGGAACGTTTCGAAAGAAATATAAGTTCCAAAATAATTCACATATGAAAGAAATTTAACTACTGTGTATTATTTTAACTCGTAAGACACCTGGCAACCACCCAAAATATGAATAAAACATTTGGCACTTATTGGGTTACATTGAAGCCAATAGCTTAAGTTGTGTACGATGGCGAGGCGCCTGGTTTGTTATCTCAAAATACAGTCCAGCAAAAGTAAAATTTGATTTCAAATTATTTTGTTCATATAACACGTTTAATAATACGACAAATTACTTACGAGGGCAATAATCCTTACGGGTTTTGTGAATAATCTCTTTACAGGGATTATCTACATTAATAAAACAGGTTTCAAACAACCATAGACGTCTACAAGACAAAAACGTTTTTGAAGATTTGGTAATTATAAAGAAAAACAATGACCAATAGAGTTTCTTTTCTTATCTCAAAATATGAATGTATGAATTGAAAACCATAATTGGTGTCAAGTGGCACGTACAAGTTTACAATATGCGTGACATTGGTTTCAAATTTATATCATCCTTGTGCCCCACTGGTAGATATTTTATCGTCCCTGGCAAGGCGGAAGCGAAGATCGAATACGGCAGAATATGGAACAGTGAAGGTAAAGACGGACGGAAAGCCGCTAAGCATTTGGACCGGCGAACTAACTATTCTGCCAGTCCGCTATCTTACAATATCTGAAGTATTAACCTTCTGTGGTCGCTTTACGTCTGTGCGAATACCCAATTTTATATTTTTGTGCTGGAAATGATGTTAATTAGAAATACAAATAGATTTACATAAAGACCAGTTGGCAAAGGGAACGTATGAGTCTATGATTAAAGACTCCGCCGGTTACGACGACGAGGGTCCCAGCTGATACGATCAACGGAACAGCTTGCTCGTGAAATTAACGTGGAAATGGCTGAGCATTCCACAGTCACGTGTACCCTAAACGTAGTTCTCGGGGATAATCAGCGTGACACAGTGAGTGACAAGGCTGACCCTTTGAAATACGAGTACATCTCATTTTTGCTAGCTGAGTGGACTGGAGCAACGTGAAATAAAGTGTCTTGCACAAGGACACAACGCGTTGCCGGGAATCGAACTCACAACCTTACGATCATGAGCCGAATGCCCTAACCACTAAGCCACGCGCCCTCATATGAGTCTATGATAGAAATTATTTGTATAGCATCAACGGATAAATAGTGTTGAAATCGCAATGGGAAAATGGGTTTTGAACCAATGGAACAAGAAATTTTTTCTTTCATTTTCGATCTATCAACAAATGCAATAATATTTTGTTTGAGGCGTTGCTAGATTGATGGAAAATTTCCAGAACCGGAAACGGGATGCATTTTGTGGATTACATTTCAAAACAATCATAACATAGGAGTAAAGATTGTTTGCCAACATAAAATGGCAGTCCTGGTTTATAACGAATGTTGTTGTAATTTAAACCCAGGTGCCATCATCTCCCTCTAGCTATACGACACGATCTGTTTCCTTACATTATGGAACAAGCGAAACTGGCATCCACACTCAGCTCAAAAAACAATATATGTGTATCACGAATCCATTAGAAAATAGAAGGACGCAGATCGCGTCGTATAGCCAACTGGAGCCGATGCCTCCTGAGGCTTAATTACAGCAACATTCGTCCTAAACAAGGACTTTCAAGTTATATCCTTATTCCAAAGTACTGTTGCTCAATATCCCTCGTTGTGAGATTTACAACTAATCGAAACATAATTTGCTCCTCTGTGTAAAACCCTACGAACAATTGATTTTGTGAAGCAACTTTGCAAAGTTTATTGGTGGTTTTATGAAGGATTTTTGTAAAAGCTGAATATATACCTGCAGTACTTCTCATCTGGCTCCTTTACAGGATAACGAATCAGAGCATATTTGCAATGTTTCTCGGCTGCCTTTTCACAGAATTGGGATTTCGCATCACCTAGAATTTTAACAAGTAAATTTTCTTTACTCAATTCATTCAATACTCCCATGGGGGTTACTGGATTAAGTCACTATATAACGAAACATTTCTTTTCGATCCGAGTATATATTATTTGATTGAATCTATAAGTAGACGATTACTGCTATATTTAGGATTATGATGGTGCGTATACTTGTGAATCTTATGCTGCCATTTTACTTCCTTAAAGGAAAGATTATTTCAAAATGTCCACAACATCTTATAGTCATTCTAGAATAGATGGGATCATTATTTTTATGATCGTTCTTTACTAAATTGTTGTTGCATTTTTTACATTAAGATAACTTGCCAAACTTTCTTTGCTAGTTTAGGCGGAATGTGAATATTTAACGTTGTCTGAGCATATAACCATTGAGTATTTTAGGTATTTTCCTCCGAAAATATTGTTCTCTGAGGCATGTTGCATATCACCGGCGTGTAAGCATAAGCACGAATGTTAATAAACGAGACCTTATTCATCAAATTTCATAATGCAGAGAAATTTTATTGAAAATGATAATAATTTTAAGAATGATGACCCGATAATGAACAAATTGAAGCAGTTCTGATACGTAATCGAAATAATTCAAAATAATCAGACTTACAACAATTTAAAATATTTGATTTGAATAATCTGAACCTATATATACATACACACAAACAAACACACGCACACACGCACACGACTCATATACATACTCAAATACATATGTATTGGCATGTACGTATATATAAACACACGCACACATACACACACACACACAAACACACATATATATAAATATGCATACATACAAATATACATAAACACACATACATATATATATATATGTATATGTATGTATGGCATGTATGCATCAATATATATATATGTATATTCCATGTATATATATATATATATATATATATATATATATATATATATATATATTGTTATATATTGTTATATTTCGGAATGGTCATTTTGCAAGTTTAGCCAATAAAAACACACGCACTATATATTTGGTGTTACTTTGCTTCATTGTTATTTTTCTTTTTTACACTAATCTTATTCATATTTCGGCTAGAGTTCTTTCGTCACACTCTTATGACCGCATCAGTGGTCCTTTGTTTTCTTCTTTCTAATTTGTGTCTCTCCTTACTAACCGTCAGCCATTTTGTATTTCTATTGTATGTCTTCATTTGCACATGCTTATATCTCTATGTGCGTCTATGTTTATTTAGTGTGTGTGTATGGGGGGATGCCTGTAAAATTTGTATCTTCTGTTTATATATGTTGATGTAATTTGTATTTTGTTTTTTTGTTTTTGTTTATTCTTATTTTGTTCATGTGTTTACATCCACTTATTATTATCATTACATATGCTTGTATGTAAGTATGTATGTATAACAACGATACTTGTAATAAAAATAATAAATCGAATCGAAAAAAAATATAAATATGTTTATTTATTTCTATTTTTTATTTATCTGTGTATTTATTATGTTTTCAGGATCCTCTATCGTCATATGTTGTGGTGTGTGCTATTGCTCCATTCTAGTTTTCTATTCAGGCTAGGTTTATTTTCTATTATGTGTGTAGCTTGTGTAATTTGTCTAATTGTTGCATCCGTTCTCTGTGTGGACAATATTTTAATTTCTATGTTATTGATTGATCCCCCGTGTTCCTGGTCGGCGTGTTGGTACAGAATCGATGAGATTTTACCTTCCTTGAATTGTCTCCAATGTACATTTACCCGCTCTCTTATGCTTCTTGCCGTTTCCCCTACGTATGTGGTTGTCTTGTAACTGCATCGTCACTCTATACATCTTATACTTTAGACTACATTTCTGGCTTTACAGTTTCTTTGGTGGCTAAATCTACATACATTACAGTACTTATCCGTACAGGGGGTTCTACTAAAAGGATAGGTTCTACCAATTATAGATTTGATAGAGTTGCCTGGCTTTTCAACAACCTTAATTCTTAGCTTAAGTTTGTCTAGGGTCCTTCTAAAGCGGTACGCCAGTTCACCTCCAGTGGTGGTGTCAACGAACATGACACTCTGGTAATTATGGCTATCATACCAAGAGTTGGCCTTCCCTATTTTTCTTTTTTGTCCTTTCTATAGTGTTCCATGACTTGTTCCTATAGAGTGGGTAAATCCCGTTCCTATCATTACATAATATATTATCAAATTTCTTCATAGCTCCTTTGTATACTCTGATCCTTTCTTTATGGCTGTAAACTGAGAGCTGCATGCGTGAATAAAATATTGTATCTGTCTCTTTAACTCTGTGGGCTCGCACATGCGTGACACATCTCTCATTATTCTGACGAGGTCTGCCATCAAAATATTGAATTTTGCATTGTCCGCAATGGCTAAGTTCCGGTGGATCAAGTATTTTGAGGCCATATGTATGGCATAGTATGCATGAAGGATTTGGGTTTCATTATTCACAATTTCTAGCCAGAGTTCAGTGGCTAGTACTGGTAGT
This sequence comes from Octopus sinensis, assembly GCF_006345805.1. Lineage (NCBI taxonomy): Eukaryota > Metazoa > Mollusca > Cephalopoda > Octopoda > Octopodidae > Octopus > Octopus sinensis. The sequence continues at coordinate 64,851,938 of NC_043011.1, read as the reverse complement.
CGATTGTTGGGGTGTTATACATATACATACATATATACATATTACATATATACATATATACATACATATATACATATTACATATATATATATATACATACATATTAATGACATCATGAAGCACAGCAACATAAAAATCTTTGCAGATGACTCCAAGCTACAGAAGGTCATAAATGAGGCGAGTGACCGGACATGCCTTCAGTCAGATCTACTGGCTGTTATCCAATGGGCAGAAAAAAACAATATGCTGCTGAACGAGGATAAATTTGAGCTAATCCACTTTGGAATAGAGGATGCCCTGAAACTCTCATACTCCCTTCCTTCAGGTGAAACTCTCGCGGCGTCCAACAACATCAGAGACTTGGGAGTAATTGTGGACAACAACGTAAGCTGGGCCACTCATAGAAACACCAAAGTTGACATGGCCCGCAGAATGTGTTCCTGGATTCTCAGAACTTTCCAGTCGAGAGATATCCACACCATTATCCTTCTCTTCTCCACTTTTGCCCGACCCCACCTTGAATACTGTTGTCCACTGTGGTCTCCCCACACAATACAAGGTATCATAAAAGTTGAAGCACCTCAAAGGGCAATCACAAAAAAGATAGATGGCATGACAGGCCTGGACTATTGGGGTCGGCTAGAAAAGCTAAAACTCTATTCTCTCCAACGTCGTCGTGAGCGCTACATCATCTGCATGATGTGGAAAATATTCCATCAGCATTGCATTACCCAAATGATGTTGGCATCACCTTTAAGGTACATCCAAGGCTTGGGCCCCGTGCCATCCGCCCAAACAAAAATCGCACTCTCATCTCATAACAACAATACGGCACAATTATTTCACCTCAATTGGCCCCGCTCTCTTTAACATTACACCAAAACACATTAAAACAGAAACTGACCCTATAGGGTTCAAGAAGTCTTTGGACAGATTCCTTCAAGAAATCCCGGATAAACCCCCTACACCCGGATATGTCTCTGTAAACAATAACTCTCTACTTGAGTGGACCATAGTGCCCAAATTCTGACTTGAAAGACTTCACCAGGTGGTGCTATTAAGTTAGACATGGCCTGGGCCAATAATGGACGAAACCTATCAAAGTATCAAAGTATCAAAGTATATATATAATATATATATATATATATTATATATATATAAGTATTTATACATATATATATATACACACACACATATATATATATGTACATTATATATATAATATATATATATGTATATATACATATATATACATTACACATATATATATATAAATATATATACATACATATATATATAATATATATATATATATATATATATATATATATATATATACATATATATACACACACGCACATACATATATGTATAATAAACAATATTATATACGTAATACTTTCATTCATACATATACATGCTTACATATACATTATACAAATAGACAGATAGATGGAGATTGACGGAAAGAGAGAGTGAGTGATAGATAGATAGACAGACATACATACAGACAGATAAATAGTTACATATCCACATATATACATTCATGCATTTCTTTGCGTCCGTTTGTGCCTGGTGTGTGTCACCCGTTGCTTTTTGAGTACTGCTTTTTGAAAGAAAGTCTTACCAAAAAGAAGGAACAGTAGACATATAATAATTTTCATTGTAGATAAGATTCTGTTTCCAGCTCTCTATATTTGCTGTTGACGTTTCTGCTACGTACAGCTTTGACTGAAGATTTAAAAGCGCTGAAACATGTGTTTTTGGTTAAGTATAATTTGGAAACTAGATTTATATTCTCTTGTTTATTGCATGGTAATATATTATATTCAATATGGCAGTTTATATTGCCAACACTTAATGTTGCCAGTCAACACGTACGCACACAATGGCACATATGTGTATGGGTGTCTGTGCCTGTTTTTTTTTGTGTGTGTACCTAAGATTTTGTTAGTGATAAAGAGTTTACGACCCAATCCAATGTTTCCGGGTTCATTCCCACATCATTGCATATGGCGCTAATGTCCTCTGTGTCAGATTCGCGTCGTCCGAGTACTTTTGAGTGAATTTTAGTAAACAAAAAGTGAGGGAAGCAAAAATTTAATTCATTGTATTTCCCATTATACGTCAGTTTGGCTGAGTAACTTTCAAAACGGTCTATCAAGGAAGATCCAAGACGATTTGTAATGTACTTTATATATACATATATATATATATATATATATATATATATATATATATATATATATATATATATATGTATATATATATATATATATATATATGTATATATATATATATATATATATATATATATATATATATATATATATATATATATATATTATATATATATATATATATATAAATATAATATTAATAATCCTGGATTGCATATCCGCTCTAAGCTCATATACACACACCCACACACGTACACACACACACACATACACCCCCACCATAGATATATATATATAATATATATATATATAAAGTGCATTAGAAATCAGTTTGGATCTTCCTTGATAGACCGCTTTTAAATTTACCCAGCCAAAGTAGCGCATAATGGAAAAATACAATGAAATATATTTAGCCTGAAATGCTAATATGAACGGAAAAAAAACAAGTTTCGTGTAAATCGGGCAAGTGGTTTTTTAAGATATTACAAGTTTTCAAGGTACAAATACCCAAGCGGATCATAGTGGGAAAATATCCCGAAAATAATCTTAATTTGAAAAGGGAAAATCTCTACTTTCGATTAGACAATGACTTGACAACGGAATTATATGTGTTTCTTTTTATTTTACTGTAAATATTTCTCATTTCGCTTTTGTTAAACAATAATTTTATCCTTTTGAAATATTTTCGAGTGAGGGTGCTTTTCAAAATGTAGGTTTTAGGTTTTAGTTCGATAATATTTATATGTTAGCTTTCTTTAAGCAAAGAATATTTCAATGTTTTATTAAAATCTTTTGTGTGTGTGGGGAGGGGGGCAGTCGATTACATCGACCCCAGTACGCAGATGGTACTTAATTTAACGACCCCGAAAATATGACAGGCAAAGTTGACCTCGGCGAAATTTGAACTCAGAACATAACGACAGGTGAAATGCGGGAAAGCATATCACCCGGCGTGCTAACGTTTCTGCCAGCTCGCCGCCTTCAGATAAGGTAATTATCGAAGTGTCCGCGTTCAAGCGAAATAATGCACGTGTTTTATTTTACGGCCCATGATGGATTTGAAAGCTTTTAATATGATATGCGTGTTATAACGGAATGAAACCAGAAGAGTTTATGTGTGTTTATATTAGAGAAACAGCGTGTGTGAGAGAAAACATTGCAAACAATGAATGAAATACAAAGTAAATTTTTGAAATCGTATAAACAAAAGAATATTTTTTTTTACCATTTCTTTTCAATATGATTATAAGTGTGGAATTGAAGAAAGTTTATAATTGCAAATATGCGTTTATAGGTGTTGCCAGTGTAGACTAAATTTGCATATTTCATTATGAGTATTAACATACATGAACACATGCGTCTATATAAACACCGAAATATGTAGAGATCTATGTGCACATGAATATTTTATGTGTATTATAATTTCCGCATTTTGATATATATTATTATTATTATTATTATTATTATTATATATATATATATATATATATATATATATATATATATATATATGGATGTGAATGAAGTTATACTTATACTTATATCTATTAATTTGCATGTATGGTTTTACTTGAAAACATACTATATATATGATTCTCCTCTTCACACGAATTTACTATTCAACCTCAACATTCAAGCCATGTGATTATGTTATATCAGTAAAATGTGAATACAACTAGCATTATCGGAGAACTTTGAAATTAATTTGTTATTCCTTTGTTAACGTTGAGTATTAATAAAACAATATAAACAGAACGTCTGTGTGATATAGAAATACAACTTATGGACATGCTGCGATTTATAAATTGTAATTTATAAAATGAGGTTAATCTTCACCATTTTACATGGAAGCAACGATACGTGGTGGTACCAATCGTTCCCTGTAGCGCGAAAACAGGGCAGTACATGGTTGCGTACACAGTGGGAGGTAGCGGTGGTATTCGTGTGTCTGTCTACGGACAGAAATCACTGTCTTTAATTCCCAAGTTATGAAATTTGAGTTGATGTGATCACGTGTATGATTTTCGCTGCTATCTTGTCAAGCGCAGAGAGCTGAAACAAAGAGCCAACGTCAAACATTGGATTATATTGAGAAGTCTGATACAGAGACATTAAGCTTGCTTTGTGAAGCTTACGGCGACAAGGCAATGAGATGTACGCAATATTTCGGATTGCATGAGCGCTCCAAAACCGGAAGAACTTCTCTGGAAGAAGATAAATTATTTCAAAGACGTGCCACAAGTCACCTACGACGAAATATGGAGGAATTATCATCAGTTTGTGCATGAAGATCGTCAAAGGATAAACAATGACATTTTGAAGCTTTTGTTGGAGAATCTTCCGCGAAAGGCCGCATGTATATGGAGCTTGAAGAATCGGATTCTTCACGATGACATAGCACTCTGTAACTGAGATCCTCTCACACGTGAGTTTCTCAAAAAGGAAAAAAAAAAAGAAAATGATATCGCTTCTGCATTCTCCCTAATTGCCTGAGCTGGAACCTGCTGAATGTCATCTCTGCCCCAAAACGGAAATGCGGTTCAGAGGTCGCAGTTATTACACCGTTGTCGAGCTCCATAGCGAATCGCAAAAGGTCCTAGAATCGCAGAAGGCCCTCCAATCGCAGAAGGTCCTCGAATAGCAGAAGGTCCTCGAATCGCAGAAGGTCCTCGAATCGCAGAAGGTCCTCGAATCGCAGAAGGTCCTCGAATCGCAGAAGGTCCTCGAATCGCAGAAGGTCCTCGAATCGCAGAAGGTCCTCGAATCGCAGAAGGTCCTCGAATCGCAGAAGGTCCTCGAATTGCAGAAGGCCCTCCAATCGCAGAAGGTCCTAGAATCGCAGAAGGCCCTCCAATCGCAGAAGGTCCTCGAATTGCAGAAGGTCCTCGAATCGCAGAAGGTCCTCGAATCGCAGAAGGTCCTCGAATCGCAGAAGGTCCTCAAATCGCAGAAGGTCCTCGAATTGCAGAAGGCCCTCCAATCGCAGAAGGTCCTCGAATCGCAGAAGGTCCTCGAATTGCAGAAGGCCCTCGAATCGCAGAAGGTCCTCGAATCGCAGAAGGTCCTCAAATCGGAGAAGGTGCTCCAATCGCCGAAAGTCTTTGAATCGCTTCCGGAAAAGCATTTCCTGCCCGGATTCTAAAAGAATCACGAAGATTGGGACCGGTGTATATCTGCACTACTTCGAAAGAGATCATGTTGAAATTGAGGTAAATATTTATATTTTATTAAAAACAAGTAGTCTGGTAACCCTTTCATATTGAAGTGGTATTAAAATTTAATCGATTTAAGGATTATGTCAAGCTACTAATAAGACCTTTTGCATAAAAAAGTCAAATTGTAAAGAAAGTTTCTATTGAAGCGAAGAAGTGAATATGGTATTACTTGACGTTATAATAAAAATTAAATTTCGGAGTTCTTTATATACTTACATTTTTTATATAATGAAGATAAGAGATTATACAATGCAAAACTATCAAAAATATGTGTTAAATCTTTATTAAATCTTTCAACATATGTTCGAATTCCATTAAAATATGGTTGATACAAGAACTGCCAATAACATGCTGTTTAAATTTACAATGCAGACCGTTGACTCATCGTGGGGCTTGTTATCTGTAATATTCAAGTAAAAAATGTGTTTACGTGGTACTCATTTTTAATTTGTGGATTAATTTAATTAATAACGTTGACAGTTACTAGAAATTTACATAAAGTGAGAGAGATGTTCTCGACCAATAATGCAAATACAGTTTCCTTTCTTCAGAGCTAAGCGTGTAACCTGATTAAAAGTCACCTGTACAGGTGAGTTCATTAAATAGACTTAATGAACTGCAGCAATTGGTTGCCTCTTACCTTATCAACGGAAAAAAAATAGATGAAACTCTGTTTAGAAATTAAACAGCAATCATGATAAACCTGAAGAAAATATTCTCAGTGTATTCTGGATTATAATCCTCTTCCTCCTACTTCTGCTTCATATTTTCCTTCTTCTTTTTCGTTTTCTTTTTCTCCTTCTGCCACTGCTGCTACTGCTACAACAACAACAACAACAACAACAACAACCACTACTACTACTACTACTACTACTACTACTACTGCTGCTGCTTTTGATGCTGCTGCAACTAATACTACTATTTTTTCTCACAATTATAAAAGTAATATTAAAACAACAACAATAACAACAACAACAAGAACAACAATAATAATCATAATAATAATAATAATGATAATAATAATAATTAGTTGAAGTTGTATATAATACCGCGGCTCCTGCATAATTACCTTATGGTCCAGCAAATGTAGGTACTTCTTTGAATTTCATTTTGCTACAACTTTTTTAATAATAAAATAAATTATTTCACTCACCAGAGCACTTTTTTGTAAGCTCTTTGCGCATGGCTCTTCTGCAAACAGAATCTACGTGACTAAAACAGGTTTCATACAACCCTAGACGTCTGTAAGATAAAAACATATCAAGTATTACCAATTATAGAGAGAAGGCAATGGTCAATATAGTTTCTTTTTTTTTATATCTGAATTTGTAAGCATAGAATTCAAAACTACTCTTGTCATCGTGGAGGCAAATTGCCCAGTGGTAAGGGCAGCGCACTCGCGGTTGTAGGATCGCGGTTTCGATTCCCAGACCGGGCGTTGCGAATGTTTATTGAGCGAAAACGCTTACAGCTACATGAGGTTCCGGCAGGAGTGGTGCCACCCCCTGCTGTAATTTTTCGCCACAACTTTTCTCACTCTTTCTTCCTGTTTATGTTGTACCCATATTTCAAAGGACCGGCCTTGTCACATTCTTTATCACACTGAATCACCCCGAGAAATACGTGAAGGATACACGTCTGTGGAGTGCTCAGCCACTTGCACGTTAATTTCATGAGCAGGCTGTTCCGTTGATCGGATCAACTGGAACACAGGTCGTCGTAACCTACGGAGTGCCTCTATACTTGTCTTCAAGATCTACCTCCCGGTTTTTAGTATAAGAAACATTGGTTTCAAATTTATATAGTCCTTGTGCAACACTGGTAGATAGTTTGTCGACCCTGACAAGATGGAATCCAAAATCGAACTCAGCTGAATGGGAAGCTAAGAACGTAAAGACGGGCAAAATATCGCTAAGGATTTTGCATTTTGTATTTACGATTCTCCAAGCCCACCGCCTTACAATATTTGAAGTATTGATTTCAAATTTTGGTACCAGACCAAATTATTGCTTTTTCTTTGTATCTTTTTTGTTGGTGTGTTGGTAGCCGATTACCTTGACCCTAGGTCTCAACTGGTACGTAACTTATTGACATCGGAATGGAGAAGCCGATCTCGGCGCCATTTCAATACGGAACATAAAGACGGATAAAATGCCACTAAGCATTTGGTGTGGCGTGCTAACAATTCGGTCGGCTCATCTCCTTACAATATCAGAAATATTGGGTTGTCCAGAAAGTTCGTGCCGATTTATAGTAGCTTACATTTCGACTTGTTTTAGAACATGGTTGTGTGCATAAAATAGGATTTGACTACACCTCCATTTAGAGCACTGTTTCAGGTATATTTTCTTGGAAGAAGTTTTATATTCCTATAACCTGCGTTAATTCTGTAACCCTTTAAAATGGAAGGTAAGAAAGTTCATTTCTGGCAGTTGAGGCTTTGAGAACCAGACAAGAATTGCTACAGCTCGGCTGGGATGTGTTACCCCAACCTCCATATTCACCAGATATTGCTCCTTCGTATTTCCACTTATTCAGGTCTCTGCAGAATAGTCTTACTGGTAAAAATTTCAATTCATTGGATGACGGAAGAAGATACCTTGATGAATTCTTTGCCGCGAAACCACCTCAATTCTGGGAAGAGGGTATTTTCAAGCTAAAGTAAAGATGGAGACGCATTGTGCAAGAAAATGTTTTATATTTAGTAGATTAAAAATGTAATTGCCCTTTTGCTTCACTGTAAAAATCCGCGCAAACTTTCCTGACAAGCCATAGTTAAAATTCTGTGGGCGCTTCCCTTCTATCAGAATATCATAGTTGTATTAATGTGGTGGAATTAACGTTAATTAGAAATACAAAGACATTTATCTAAATAATAGTTGACAAAAGTAACACGCAAACCTATGATAGAAATTATTTGAATTCTTCTTAATCAGGCGAAATCCTAACGTATGAATGGGTGTTGAATCAAAGGGACGAGTAATTTATCTTTCAATTCCGGTCTTAAATACTTACAGTCCTTTAAAATGTTTTAGTCCGAAGGCCGCGGCCATGCTGGGGCACCACGAGCAAATGCTATAATATTTTGTTTCGGGAATAGATTGATGGAAAATTTAACCACCTGGTGGCGGAACACATTTTTTTGTTCCTCTGTGTGTAATACATTACAAACAATTGATTTTGTGAAACGAAGTTGCAAATATGAACGATAGTCCTAAAAAAGAAATACAAATATTAGTACCAAAAGGAGAAAAAAATACCTGCAGAAATGAATGTCTGGAATCTTTACAGGATAAGTTAGCAGAGCATATTTGCAATGTTTCTCGGCCGCTGTCATGCAGACTTTGGAGGCTGTGGCATCTACAATTTTAAGAATTACATATTATTCAACTAAATTTATTTACTAATTCATTGGTAACGCAGTAATAATTATTTACATTATTTACATTTGACGGATATTTGTCCTCATCTTGTTTGGAATCCTTATTTATACGATCGTCCGTTGCTACATTTATGGTTTAATATTCATTTTTACGATATCTTGCCGAATTTCCTTTGTAAATTTAACGGAATGTATATATTGTACGTGTTCTGAGCATATAGCCAGTGGATATATTAGCTCTATTCCTTCCAAAGTATTGACTTCTATGTTAGATTTCATATATCTGGCATGTGGCGTTGAGGAGGGACATTAAAAACCGATACCTTTTATATCAAATCGCAGAATGTAGAAAAAGTTTATGAAAAATATAACACATTTACAAGAATAAAAATGATCTAATAATAAAAAGGTATTGAAACTCTTCTGGTAGGTAAGCGTCTAAAATTAAAACATTCAAAGTGACCACAATTTAAGATACTTCAATCCAGTAATAATAACATATATATACATATAAATATATGCATATACATATACGTATACATAGGTACAGGCATAAACATGCAATTACATATCAACTGAACCACAAAAGTGATACCACAAACGTACGAAATAGAGAAACGGTTCTTTCCTAATGACAAATCGCCATATCCTTAAACATGTTTGACGTCACGTGATAATACAGTGTCTTGGATAAAAAAAATGACCTCAGTATCTCGTGTGACCACTGTTAGCGTTGATTACCAGCAGGCAACCTCTGTACACTAAATGCACAAAAACGATTGATGTAGTTCATTGGGATAACAGCCCAGACCCTGTTAAAATTTCAGTGATTTGTACCGTAGTTGCCGGCGTTGGACGGATGTCATTTAGCCTTCATTGGATTTCGCCCCACAGGTGTTTTATGTGGTTCACGTCCAGACATAGGACAGGCCATGGTAGTGCCTGGAAATTATGCTGTTGGAGGAGGTATGTTATCAGCCTAGCAGTAGGGGCACGGGCGTTGTCCTATTGGAACGCGTGTTTCCCATGATTGGCAAATTATGGCAAAATGTGAGGTCTTAAAATTTGGTCAATCTAGCAAGCAACAGCTATTCAATTGCCCCGTCCTTGGCCGATGTCTTGGAAGGCCACCGGTCAAAGTTTCTGGTTGAGTTGAATCCAGTCACATACCATGATACTCTATCCTGCCCACGAGTCTCTCGCCACCACACAGCCATCGCCATGACAATCACTCCTTCTCCAAATACTAGCACTGCCATCTGCCACAGAAAGGCAACATCGACTTTCGTCAGAAAAGACTGTCTGAGATTACTCAAGGGCGAAGATCGCCAGTTCAGACGTGTTGAAACGGACTGCAGGCGTACCCGCTGGTGATGATCTAGGGCGATGGGGCCACTATTAGGACGTCAAACTGCCTGTGCACAAATGGTTCTGTGGTGAGTCATTAGGGCCGGCCCAGCTGATTCATTTACCCTCCAGAATTGGACCTACAAGTGGTGTCGGTGTAGGTGGCGTTCTTTACGGGCCGACGAAACTCAGGGTGGGCCACTGCGTGCACATTTATCTTTGAAGTTTGGGGCATTGTATCCCTCCTCCAGAGCTCAATATTTCGAATGATGAAGTTCAAGTCACTAGTAATGATCCAAGTACATTGACTACTCTGGAGATATGCGAAGGCTTTCCCGAGCTGATGTATATATATATATATATATATATATTATATATATATATATATATATATATATATATATATATATATATATATATATATGTATAGGTGTGTGTGTGTGTGTGCGGTGAATGTGTGCATGTATATGTATATATATATATGTGACCACTCCCCTAAGAACAATAGCTTGTGCCCTGTTTATCACCTAAATACCAACTTACCCCCAAAACGCCCCCCACCACACAATCCCATTAAATCTGCCTAAATGTATAAATACCAGACCTTATTTTGACAGCCAGCTTTCTGACGATTTCATCTGAATGAAACAGTTCTAGTACTGTAGAAGCTCCTTCTATAAAATAAATTACTTTACTCTGCTATGTATATATATATATATATATATATATATATATTATATATATGAATGTATAAAATACATATATCTACATATGTACATACAACCATACATGCATACATACATACATACATACATACATACATACGTATGTGTGTGTTAAATATAATGTGTCAAAATGAGACAAGGCCAAGGGTGTGTGGAATTTTCAAACATACAAACGGATATTCAATCAATTCATTTAAACATGTAAACATTAACAAGAGAACGCGTACAAAGAAAACATTGTTTCGCGCATAGCTCTTCGTCTGGAAGGAGAAAGTGAAATGTCCAAAGAAGAAAAAAAATCGCTAACGTCACCTGTCTATCTATGTATATATCTATCTAGATATACATACATAGAGTCATGCATACTATGTGTGTGTGTGTGTGTACATACACACCTACATACATATATGCATGCAATCAAGCATACAAACATATATAAACACATGTATGCATTTGCATGCGCCTGCTTCTACCTGGTGTCTGTGAACCGTCATTTATGAGCGCTGTTTTATGAAGTAACACCTTACCGCAAATTACAGATAATATGAATAGAATTCTTTTCATTGTAGATTAGTTCTTTTCGTCAGCTTTCTACATACGTGGTGTTGCTCTATGTACTACGCAGGAGTTTGTCTTTAGGCTTGAAAAACATGTAACAGATGTTCGTTTCATTATAACCTAGCAACAACTATTCTACCGTTATTTATTACGTGGTATTATATTATGATTGAAATTGTATTTTAACTTGCCACGAATTAAACGTGTCGATATTTAGAAGTAAATCTTCACACACATGTAGCGCTGATTTTTTTGGTTTTTGTTTTCTTTGCACTTTGTGTGTGAACATGCCCTTGTTGGCCAGTGCTATGTTTCCGGGTTCAGTCCCACTTTGCATTTAGGGTTCGTGTTTGCTACGTTAGAATCAGCACGACCAAACTTTTCTGAGTGCATTTTGGTAAACAGAATCGAAAAAAGACCTTCATATACATATTCATAGATATATATCCATATGTGTGTGTACGTGTGTGTGTGCATATATATATTTTTTTCTAGCTTCAGCTCAGTGCTGCGGCCATGCTGATGCACCGCCGTTGTCTGTGGGGCTTTTAGGTGTTTTCACTCAATAAACGCACACAACGCCCGGTCTGAGAATCGACCCCGCGGTCCTCTGACCGCGAGTACAATGCCCTAACCACTGGGCCATATACACACACACATGCATGCATATATATGTGTGTGTGTACTTATATATATATGTGTGTGTTGACTTGGATAAGTAACATACAGCTAGGAATAGCTTTGTACAAATAGAATTGGACGACCGCTCTTTAGTTTGGTGCCATATGGCGTCTGCAGCCTACTTTAAAATAAGTTTTGTTTTACCTTATTAACGCAATGATACTTAAGTCATTAACGGTTTTGTCCAGAAAATATTCCGGAAAATGTCGCGAAGGCAGAATTCCTTCAAGTACTACGATTAAGAATGCCGCTAATATTATCCCTGGACCATTGGGTTAAACATCATCCTACACTTTGTGGTACACTGCAGCATTTTGGTTGTTGAAATATACATATGAAATCACACATAGCCACATTAGCAGGTTCAACCGCTTTCATATACGAGTCTAATATTAACTGAATTATTGCTGCCAGTCTCATTTTAAAAATGATAATATCGTGTGACCATGAGTAGCCACAGATAACAATAAAGTTAAATCTCTTGTAGAGGATGGAGGTGAGTTATATTTCTTTTTCCAATGATAACAACATCAAGAACTAGATGCATGAATAAGCGATAAATACATGTAAATACGTAACCACTAGATATAATGTAATTGCTAACCTAGAAGAACACATTGGTTATGTGTCATGCAGCGATAATGGTAAGCGAAATTAGAGAGGAATATTTGGGATATATTATATTAGAATTACTGGATTTAAGAGAAAGTTACCCTGAAATGAATCTGCGATGTACGAGACGTATAGCAATTCAAGTGGAACAGGAGCCAATATATCGATGTTAATAGATGTGTCAAGCAGGACAGAGAAAAACCGGTGCTAAGTAGAAATGTAGGTATTATAGAATTTACACTCGGTATTGGATGTGAGTGTATGTATATATGTGTGTGGATGAATATATATATGAATGTGTATGTCGGGATGTCTACTTTTGTGTTAGCTTCTTCGTCATGGTCAAAAGAAACGTTTCCCTCTGAATGACATCAGTAAGAAATGTAGCGAGTTTCTAACAATTTTGCATACGTACAGCCGCATTATCGACTCCATACTCTACAAAAGTATCCAACAGTCTTTGGTCCACTTACACATTTTATTAGAGAAAAGACTAAAGTACAGAATACTCAAAATTTGCTGTTGCTTATTTTTATACGTACCTGATGGAGAAATATTTCATTTCCTCTAATGCTGTGGTAAAGTTTCAAGGTCTCTTGTTACTATCACTGTTGTTATTAAAACCAAGAAACAGTTCGCAAAATCATCACAAGAATGGGTAGTATTACTGTGAACGTCATTCAATAATCTGTTGTGTCTGGGGAAAGTCATTTTCTTTTTGTGCCTTCTTATGTAAAACACTCACTGCTAAAATTTCTACTTATTTCTTATTTTTATTGTCCTTAAATTTTCGTTGCGTCTTGCAATCTTTTCAATAGTTTTGACTCATTTAATATTACTGCGAAAAACTTAATCCAAATTCTAAATGAAATTAATAATAGGAACGCCTTTCACTTTTTAGTTGTTTCATTCATTAGGTTGTTGTCATCCGGAGGCACCAACTTGAAGAGTTTTAGTCGATCGAATATCTCCCAGTGTATTGTATTTTTTGTCTTTAAACTTGGTGTTTATGATATCCTTAGCTTTCACTTGACTGCTGGGTTTTGCGTTCGTAAATGCACGAACACTGATTGTTATGTGGTGGCAAGCGTAAAAAATGCACACATATGCACACAAAAATACACACACACATTCAAACAAACACACACATTCAAACACTCACACGTATACATATTGTCACTCAGATATAATCGATTGATAACTAATGAACAACAAATATCTGTATCCTGGAATCGATAGTGATTGCACAGATTGGTGTTTTGAAAAGATTTTAACGTTCCAGGAAATTTTATCTTAGTTAACCACGCTACCTTAAATGCTTAGCACTTGAAATAATGGAAACATTTTAACTACGGTCTGCCGGTGGACATCAATTAAACTTCTTGGCTTTTAATCAAGAGTTATAGCTTAATAAGGTCTGTCAAGTGTTGCCACTCTTAGATATTTTCATTGAAAATTGGTACGTATATATATATATAATATATATATATATGCACTTGTATATACGTGCCTGTAAACATACATGCATACAAATACACATGTGCGTGTGTGTTTGTGTAGTTTCGAAGATGTGGGGATGGGAAGTGGTCAGTGCTAGTGTGTGCGTCGTGGTGTGATGTGATGTGATGCGTTGTGTGGTATCGTGGGTTATGGTGTAGCCTGCGTAGACGGAGAAATTGGAAATAGGGGACGAAAAGCTCGGTGCGTTTAGTGTGAGAGGAAGGGAAGTTGATGTGTGAGTGTGAGTCTGTGTTTGATGTAGATGGAGGTTGTGTGAGTGGAGTAATGAATGCTCATTGAAATGTCAAGGGGACAGAGGTGTCAGAGATAGTGCAGTGGATGTGGAGGGTAGGATGGAAAGATTTGATAAAAAAGTGGAAGGAGTCTAAATGCTCGCGGAAGAGTGAATTCGTACCGATACAGTCGTCAATATAACGGCCGTTTAGTTCGGGAGTTTGGCCAGTGAAACTTGAGCATATTTGGGCCTCAACCTAACCAACGAACAGGTTCGAATAATTGGGGTCCATTCTCATTCCAATGTCCACTACCGAGCTGCTGGTAGAAATTACCAGCGAACGAGAAGCGGTTGAGAGGGAGGACAAGTTCGGCCAGACGAACGAGTGTGGATGTTTCGGGTTAGGTGTTGTGTTGAAGGTCAAGGAAATTTTGGAGTGCATGCAGCTCTACGTGGTGAGGGATCACTGTGTATAGGCCCTGGAAGTTGAGAGTTAAGAGAAGTTTAGAGGGGCCAGGAGGGAAGCAGAAAGAGTTGAACAAATGAAGTGCGTGGTTGTTGTCATGGATGTGAGAGGGGAGGGATGCCCCCAGGGAGGCAATGATATGGTCAAGTTATTTGGAGATGAGTTCTGCCGAAATGTTGCAGGTGGAGACAAATGGTCGGCCAGGGTTGTTAGGTTTATGGGTTTTGGGGAGGAAGAAATTTGTGGTTGGCGAGAGTTGCGGAAAATGAGGTTAGAGGCGACGAGAGGAGGAGATGAGGTCATGGATACTGGAGGACAAAGCCTGTTTGGGGTCAGAGGGCAGAAGGAAGTAGAAGGAGGTGTCTTGAATTTCGTGGAGACCTTTCGCCTTGTATAGGTCCGCGCGCCACACCACTACGGCCTGTTTTATGATGATGTCGGTGTGGCGTTGGACACACCGAAGGGCCGAGAGTTCGGCTGGAGAGATGTTCAGATTACAGGGACGCCTGTAAAAATTGAAACCAGTCAACAGCTCGCTGGCAAGTGCCCACAAAACCTCGACTGGAACTGGCCGAAAGATGGTCGGTTTCTCAGGTCGGTGAAGCAGTTCTGCTTATTAGTTGCAAGTGGAGTGTCGCAGAAAAGCGATCACAACCTAACACGGCGCACATATTCTGTGGATATCGGCACGAGGCCGAAATTCGTTGCTGGATGTAGTGAGGGGGATGAAGCGCAGACCCCTCTCTGACGATTGATATCTGTGTTTCATATCACCTTTTATATTTCAGCGGTGGAAGTCATGTTAATTAGAAATACAAAGAGGTTTACCCAAGGAAGAACTGAGAATAGGAATATATGAGCGAATGATTGAAATTATTTGTATTTTTATGAATGAAACAAAATCGCTTTGCATTATTTCGTGTTGAATCAGAGATTAATACGTCTTGAGATCAATAGTCTGTCATTCATTTTCGGTCTACGAACGAAACCGATGTTATTTTGTTTTGGGCGTTGATAGATTGATGTAAATTCTTCTTGATCAGAGATGGAATACATTTTGTTGAATATAATTCAAACTCACAACACATAGATTGCTCCTCAGCCAGTAATATTTTACGAACAAGTGATTATTAGAAATGCATTAGCAAATGTTATTGTTGGTAGTATTAATGATAGACGTAAAAGAAGAATATATACTTGCAGAGATGAATATCTGGGCTCTGAAAAGGATAATTTTGCAGAGCATGTTTGCATTATTCCGCGGCTACTTTGTAACAAACTTTGGATCCTGCAGCGCCTAGAATTTTAAAAATTACATATTTTTCTCTTTAAATTATTTCCTAATTCATTGGTTTCACAGAAATAAAGCATATAAAGTAAAACATTTCTTTGCAACGAGGGTATGAATTCTTCACTTGAAAATGTAAGTAGATTTTAATAACAAGTATCGGATTATCACATTTTCATTTTGTTTTTCTGTGTGTGCGTATACTTGTCGATCATAAACTACACAATTTTGTTGCTTTTAATTAAAGATTATTGCATCACCTAGAAAATCTAGAATATATGGGATCAGTAATTCAACGATCGTTCGTTTCTAAATTTATGTTTCATCAATTTTTATCACGATATCTTGCCGATTTTTCGTCGCAAATTTAACGGAATGGGATTAATTGACGTGTGGTTAGTATATAGTCAGTGATTATACCAGTTCTTCCCCTTCGAAAATATTGATTGCTAAGATATATTTTATATAACAGGCATGTGGAATTGAGAATGGACATTGATAAACGGGAATATTTATAACAAATTCCATAATGTAAA
>NC_043011.1:64802713-64832713 GCF_006345805.1 Octopus sinensis | reverse complement strand
TGTATGTATATATACTTACATATTTCAATATATCCATCCATACATAAGCACGTGCATACATCTGCATGCGTTTTTGTGTGCCTGGTTTTCCTTTACGATCGCGGGGTTATGTAAGTTCATCTTACCACACATTAGAAACAATATGCATATCATAACTTTCATTGTAGATAACGTATTGACGTTCATTCTGTAAACTCCTGGTACCGTTTGTACAATGTAGAAATTTGCGTTTACACTTTTACACAAAGTAGCAGATGCTTTTTTTCCGTTTTTAGCGGTTATTATATTCTGTCGCTATTTATCATGTAGTGTTACATTATATCAGAAAATGCAATTTAACTTGCCATGGAATATTCTGATCAGAGGTTTGTTTGTGTGTGTTTGTGTGTGTGAATACCCAGATGTTAGTCATTGGTATAGACTTTGTCTCCGAATCCTATATTTCCGATTTCAGTCCCGCTTCGTATGATTTTGGAATAGTGTCTTCTAAAATTGACTCATGGCGATGAACCACATTTGAGGGGATTTTTTATGAAAGAAGCCCCTTATATGCAAATATATATATATAGGCCTATCTCTCTGACCTCACACATCAGCAAAGTCAAGGTACGTATAATCCGCAAGAACTAATCATGTTCCTTGAAGAAAATGACTTGCTGACTGACACCCTGCATGGATTCCAACCAGGTAGAAGCTGCCTAACACAGCTCCTGCAACACTATGACTCGGTGTTAAATCAGCTACTAAATGGATCAAGTGTGGATGTGATATATCTCGACTTTGCAAAAGCCTTTGTTAAAGATCTGTCCCAAACTGCGTTTATCTCGGCATAGGCAGAAAACATGGAGAGTGGCTGTACAACTTCCTAAAAGATAGAAGGCAGGCATTTGTGGCCAATGGAGCCACCTCCAAGGAAACACAAATAACAAGTGGTGTTCCACAGGGCATCTCTTGAGGCCACTGCTGTTCATATAGTGGCCCTTTCAGACATGCCGTCATTTGCTAAGACGGACACCCTTGCTAGCCATGCAAATGACACAAAAGTCTCTCACACAATAAAAGACCCTGGAAATGCACATCTGCAACGGAAGTTGAATACAATATACAGGTGGGCTGAGGACAACAACATGCAGTTTAATGCAGGAAAGTTCCAAGCTCTACGCTACCGGCACACAAAGGTGAACGACATGCAGACCGGAAGCACTGGCCCCGGAAGAATTGTATTTCCTGAGTCAAAATCAGTGCGTGACCTGGGCACTGACATGAGCAATGATGCATCTTTCCAAGTGCATATTGCTAATTTGGTAATAACATCCAGACGGCTAGCTAGATGGCTTCTCCGAACTTTCAGAACAAGAAAGAAGGAGACACTGGTGGCCCTGTGGAAGACATTCATCCTCAGCCACTTGCACTACTGCTCCCAACTATGGTCACCACACAATATAAAGTAAACAGCAGAACTCGAAGCAATTCAACGAAGCTACACTAAGAAGATCGTCTCAATGCAACATATCAGCTACTGGAAAAGACTGAAAGTATTAGAACTCTTCTCCCTGGAGCGAAGGCGGGAAAGATATGCAGTGATATACATCTGGAAAATTTTGGAGGGAATTTTCCCGAATTTTGTCATTCAAAGTTACTGCTACAACAGAAGCAGGTGCCACTGCATGGTGCTAAAGATTCCAAAATCACCATCAAAATACAGGACCAGATACTGCAACAGCTTCGGTTTCAGGGGACAACAGCTCTTCAATATCCTTCCTAAATGCCTGAGAGACCTGCATGGTGGGGATGTGGGTTTCTTTAAAACTAAACTGGAACTCTTTTTGTCAGGGGTTCCAGATGAACCTACGTCTCGGCAGGAAACAGATACAGGCAGCGGCGTCGATCTCCCTTGTTGATCAAGTGCCTCGTATCAGCGGTGGTTTCACATATTGTGTAGCTCATTCAACGGTGGTGCCCCAGCATGGCCGCAGGTCTCGTGCTGAATAATTCTTAAGGATTTAAGGACGTCTCTTGTTTCTTTTTTTATCTCTTACAGACATTAGAAAGTTGCCATGCAGGAGCACCATCTTGAATCAAGTATCTCCGGGACTCATTCCTAGCAAGCCTAGTAGATTTTCTCTCCGTTTCTCTTCCAAGCAACCAAGTTAAGGTGACATAAGGTGACACACAGCAAAATATACATTTTAAAACATGATCCTATTTGGTACTACTGAGACGTTAAATATGGTACGGCGAAATACATTTGATTAAAGAGATACCTTCAGATTTTTACGTGTATATGTATATGTATATAATATATGTACACACATACATATATATATATATATATATATATATATATATACATATATATATATATATATATATATATATATATATATATATATATATATATATAGCTACAGCCTCTTGTGAATAGCAGTAATGTGATTAATATGGCAACACCTAACCATATAACAAGGATTGGTACCTACCTCATGTGTTCAACCATTGTAAAATTTATCGCCTGTGAATATGAAATCATCTCCATTTCTCTGGAAATTTACATCTACCATTGGAATCTGTGCATATATACAAAGGATTAATTCACCCTCTCGTAATGCTAATAACAATGGATAAATTTGTCTTCTGTGAGTATATAATCCCTCATCATATCTATGGAAATTCATATGGATTAGGTCACCTTCTCTGTGATGCTATCAAAACTTTTTTATATTCTGTGATAAGACTATACATCATCTTTAAAGAACTTTAATGAACTTTAGAAATCTGTTTAATATCTACATTACTTCATGAGTATAGCCTCAAACACTAGGATGTCTAGAGAACTTACATGTATTTAGCTGATGAGTACGGGACTCGTTTATATGCTGTAACCTTTGCAACTTTTATAAAACCTGTCTTGTATGAAACGATCGTACTAAAACCTATCCATTCTTGTTGCTTCTTTCTCGCTTATAATCACCCCACATTACTGTATTGTTAATCAGTATAGTTTTTTTGGTGCATCTAAGTTAGGTACCATATTCAAGTAAAATTTTTTAATTAACTGAATCTTTATTGCTCTTTGTATATATATATATATATATATATATATATATATATACATACATATCTATATATATATGCATATATTTATGTACGTATATATTATAAATATATATATATATATATATATGTATAAATATATAATATATTATATATATGTGTGTGTGTGTGTGTGTGTGTAACATGAAATGTTGTCACTGAAAAGGTCTCGGTTTCAAAGCGACGAAAGTATTTTGACGCAAATTATATTTACATGTGAATATAACGGTTTTTCTGTATTTTAAACAATTTTTAATACCTCAGAAACCCTTTCCACGCTGCAATTCTTTTCGTTTCAGCACACCTCTCCGTAATAGATGTATATATAAGGAAACGTAGGAGATCTAAACACAGATTTGTTTTACGAGATAAAAGAACATATGAGAACCATCATAGCAAATTAATTATACAATATTATACAAAACTAGAGTTTTTCTTCCCAACATGATAACCGGTTTCGCCCTTCAAAATTTCAGAGTGAGATACAATTCGGAGTTAAGGATTTTTTAACAGGGGGGGATAATTGGCATGCAAGTTGTTTTTCGGTAGAGGGGAGGTAAATGTGTAATTTTTGATATTGATTTTATTTGATTGTGGTATATATCAGTATTATATTGAATAGATGTGGTAAATTTTTACTTTTAAATATGGGTTTATATTTAATTCTAGCTTATACTTTTCAATTTTTGAGGGGTCTTTGTTTAGTCGGACTTGGGTCTTCTGGCATGCTTCCAGTGTAGGAGCGGCAGAGGTTCATGTTACATGCTTCAGGTGCATGTTGCATGAACCTCAAGCAAGAGCTTTGCGGATGCGAAAGTCCTTTTCGGATTTTAATATATTTACCCCATCTATTGAATATAATATAGATATAAGCTAGAATCATATACAAATCAATATAACAAAATACAGATTTACGTCCCATCAATGACAAATATCTTGCTTACAAATAATAACTCCTTACCCCCTAGCAAACAAATCTTCGACTTGCATCCAACAAGCTTTGAAAGCTGTTAGCTAAACTAGTTATTATTTTGGAAGAAGAAAATCGTATATTGTATAAAATTGTATAATACTTTTGAAATATTCATGTCTTGTAAACAAATATTCTGTGTATTTTCATATTTTTCTTTCATTGTATATTTAACAACGGTGAATTAACAACCATACTTTCTATCACATATACATACATACATACATATATACATATATATATGTATATATGTAAGCGTGTGTGTTATTTAGTTAGTTAGTTAATGTCTTGGCTCGAAAAGCAAAAAGCAAGGCCATGTAGGGGTCATGGATTTATGTACAGAGTGGTGTTAATGTAAAGAGTTCAGGCCATTGAGGTCAAAGGAGACTTTGAACCGAGCGGTCGTCGGCATCTTCACCATCTCGTCTGGCAGCTTATTCCACGGATCCGCAACCTGGACGGAGAAAGCCCCTCTCCTTTGATTGAGATGAAATCGTCGGAGATAGATCTTTTCGGACTGACCCCGCAGCCGACGCTCTGGAGCAAGAGTGAAGAACAGCTCTCTCGAGAGGTTTCACTTTCCGCTTATGATGTTGTGAGCAAGAATGAGATCACCACGGCGTCGTCGTTTTTCTAAAGAATAAAGGTCGAGCGTCTTCAACCTTTCTTCATAAGACAAATTCTTGAGACCAAGAACCATGTGGGTAGCCAGCATCTGGACTCTTTCGAGATGCTGTATGTCTTTGAGGAGATAAGAAGAAGAGACTTGAATCCAGTACTTCAATTTGGGCCTCACCAGCGTGACATAGAGCGGTAGGAATATGGCTGCTGTGAGCATTCCGAATGACCGTCAAATCAAGAACAGAATTCCGCGTGCTTTTTGGCAGTATGGACGCAATGAGCCGAAGGCGAAAAGGAGGAATCCACCAAGATTCCCAGGTCCTTTACATGATCGGTCCTCTCCAGCAGCAGACGACCCGGGTCGAAATCAAGTTGAGTTACAGGAGGAGAGCCAACATGCAGAAGCGTCGCTTGAATGTTTGCTGGTCCATCTGATATATATATATATATATATATATATATATATATATATATATATATATATATATATATATATATATATATATATATATATATATATAGTCACATTCCTGATGTATTTCTGGCAGGGTCCGGGCTTGGGCATGTTGTCGGTTTAAACAATGTTAATGTTATCTTAATGGCGCATTGGCCCGTCAGTGCCAGTATGCCTGTCGTCAACGACATCGTTATGGCCAGTGCTATCCTCTCAGGGTCATATGGTTAACCAATGTGTGGAGCTAAAATCATCCTTATGTGTGTGCATTTGAGTGGTAAGCAAGATTTGTGTAAATGGTTTCTCAAAAACTCTTATTCTATAGCATAATTACGTTGCGTGTATTTCTCTTTTGTTAGGAAGGCAAAAGGCGTGATGGCATTTCTTTCTTCTCGGATTTTGGTATTATACTCTCTCATGCAAAATCTATCTGCCAGTTTGGCAGGCAAGTTTATGAAACAGCGTCTAACTAGCGAAAAGAATTTAGATGTTCCAAACGCACAATTTTGACGATGCACCATGCACTCCATGCAAATTCGTCATTGAGAAATAAGTATCAGGAAACAGATGTTTACTGCTTTAAAACTGCTATAAATTTTATACCATGCACTTGGTATTTATTATGAGGAATTATTTTATGTTTGACATGACAACTGAATTTATGCGACTCTCCTTGGGTGTTCTAATGATCATGTACATATATCAAAACATAAACACTAAATATACACACGCGGACATCGGGTGTGTGTGTATGTGTGTGTGTGTGTGTGTATGTATCTATCTCTGTTATATATATATATATGTATATATATACACACACATATACATATATATATATATGTCTGTGTTTATATATATATATATGTATATGTGCGTGTATATATATATGTATATATATGTATATATGTGTGTATATATATATATATATATATATATATATATATATATATATATATATATATTTCTCTGTGTGTGCGTGCTGGCTAAAATGAGACAACTAAGTCGAGGAGCTGTGACATTTTCAGGACAGTTATAAATAGAAATTTAGTCTAACAGCTGTTTCTTGGATATTAGGAAATTTGCTTAATCAGAGACGATGTGAGAGAGTTACACAGAGGGGAAATAGAGTTCAATATAAGATTTCCATATTAATAATAATCTGGAAAAATAATGGAAATAAGATGTATTAAGGGAAATGATAGAATAGAAGTAAAAACCAAAATATATGTAGGATGTTTATAGTTGCTCTTCCATTATCCCAAGAAGGTGGTGTGTAGAAATGGTAGAAATGCTTCTCGTCCGTTTTATTTTAATTCCGATGGTTCATATTTTGTTATTACAAATGGAGAGTGTAGAGACGTAGATTCCATTTACTGTTCATTCAAGTAGTTTCGTTGTGTGAATGAAATTTCGATAACATAGTGGTAGTATTCCGTAGATAGAAAGAAGGAAAGAAGAGATATGTATGCTAAAATGAGGAGAATGGCCGAAATGAATAGGCGATGTGAGAAGAAAGAAATACACAAGGGGAAGGGAAACTGAAAAAGGAGTGTTAGATGGTGGTCATGATAATACGAGGGCTCTGGGTGAGGAGTGGTGGAGGTATTGAAGGTGAAAAGAATACAAGGAAGGAATATATCTGAGGAGTGTGACGAGGCGTGATATGTTCGGAATTCATTAAGGTAGAGGAAATCGTATAGCAAGGGGTTACTCAAGTCAGTAATAAAACTCCAATAGTTAGAGAAGATTAATATGATATAATGATCACGTTTCTAAATGTAGACGATGTTTATTGTATTAGCTAATGTGACAGTGAATGCTGAGTAAAAAGTGAGAGAATGAAATATATGTATATAAAAATATACAATGAGCAAACATACATTTACTTTTGTATATGCACTACTATACAAGCCTGCATATATATGTTCGTAAAGCCAAAACATATATGCATATATATATATTGTTGTGTCTGGGGAGAATCATTTTCTTTTTTGCCTTATAATATAACTCACTAACTGCTAAAATTTCCACTTATTTCTTAATTCATGCAAACTTTTTCAATAGTCTTGACTCTGAAGAGTCCATATATATTAGCAATTATATATTTAGCCATTTGGCTAAATCACCATCTTCAAGTACCAATCCCTGAATTTTGTGATTTAGCCAAACTAATATATTGTCAGCTACAAGTCAGCAAACCTCTCCCAATACATCCTTCCTTTCTGTCCCTTTTAGTTTTTCTTCATCCTCCCCCTCTTCTGTCATTTATTTCTCCCTACATTTATATACCTTTCTCATATTGTGCCCTCCGTACATTCTGATTGGCTCTTCTTTGCGTCGACATCTACCTCCTCGCGGCAACGTAAACTGTAATAAAATCGAGATATCCCTGGCGATATACACCTCAATTGGATTTTACCACTGCTGAAGCTCCACAAACCATGGAATATATGTAGCCAAGGCTTTTCCTACTCCAGTCTATAACTTACATTCTTTTTCTCTCATTCGACAAAACTGATCGTCTACTGTGGAGTATAAAAATAAGTACAAAATATTTGCCCAAGCTATCACTGAAACGACAAACATGTTGTTGGGAAACAAGACATTTACCATAGAGCCACGTCTGCTCTATAATAATATAAGTGAAAATCTACGTGAAAATGTTCGCCCGTTATGCTTTTTTTGGCGGATAACCTTGATTAAATTTTAAACTTTTTTTTATGAATATAAAAAAAGTTGATATTTTGTCATCTGATATTTTGTTATCAAGTCTGACATTTGTAATGTTACGTATAGTATGGTTCCTGTTAGGCACATTGGACACATAATAAATTCAAGAAGATGTGTGACGTCGCCAAAATGCATTCCTGCTTCAATTTTCCTGCAGACTTCAGTAGTCGAATATAAATAATTAGTTTACAGTTTAAAAATTATAACCACAGTTTTCATAAACAAATTACAAATTATACTCTACGTCAATTTCTTGCAATATGAATTTTTGAAAATAAGGTTATATAGATATGCATACAAACATAGATGCGTACATAAATATATATATATATATATATATATATATATATATATATGTGTGTATATGTGTGTGTGTGCGTGTGTGTGCGTGTGTGTGTGTGTGTGTGCATTATTATATATTTTTAGTATGCACCTAAATGTATAACTCTGTGTGTGATTATATATTGTGACTGGTGTAAGGAATGGAAAAGGCAATCCGCTTTATTGTTTCTACTAAATCCTGTTTTGCGTACTTCATTGCCCCAACTTAAGTTTCATTTTTATCCTTGTGACAGTGAACTTGTAAGCCACAATGAAACGTACGTGAAGTAAAGTGAATCAAAATTTAGACGGTAAAGAATATTCTGTCAATATTGTTTTGGTAATATTCAAAATTAACAATAGATTAAATTCGTAATGCTATGTGTATCGATATGATACTAATAACACATCATATCTTTTTTTAAGGTTCTTATCGTCATATAACTGTCTTAATACTGTATTCATACTTGAATTCATTTTCAATATGTTCTGCAAAATGTTACGTCTCATATTGCATGAATGTAAAGAAGTAAAACTTGGCCAAGTTACTTGGCGATAAGATATGGTACCAAAAACTTTCCGGATTATCTCTTGGTTTCGTGCAAAGAGAGAGCTAGCAGCATTTTCCATGAGGCGGTCTGTCGAGAGACAATGCTGTGTTCATTTCCAAAATAGCAACAAATTATGTTTTTCTGATAACGGGTATGCTGCAAACAGCAGTTGTGTCATGGAGATGAAGTTAGAAGTAAGAAGCTTCGTAAGATTTTTCGTTACATTAGGAAGTCTGCTAGAGAGGCATTGAGTATGCTTTCTGTAGCTTACCTCTGAAATGTTTCATGCAACTTGGACGCTCTAAATCTGGTAGAACATCCTCAGAGGATCATGAGTTGTATGGACGACTTGCCACGTTTCTCACCACCGGAGAAAGGAGGAGAAATTTCATCACCTTCTACAGGAGACCGTTGCAGGACAAACAACGACGTTTTGAAGTGTTTGAGTGATAAGCTTCGGCAGAGTCGACTTGGTCGGTGGAAGTCGAGGTATTGCTTTCTTCAAGATGTCTATACACCCTGCCACTGAGCTCTCAGTCTATCTAAACAAAACAGAGTATGTCAGCAAAAACAACATGGTATCTTGTTCGCGTCCTCACTACACTCCAGACATAGCAGCGGCTGAACTTCATCGCTTCTCCTCAATGAAATTGCAGCTCAAACTTAGCCGTTTTTACAAAGTTGTCATAATACAGAGAATATCGTAAGTGGTATGAACGGTGGGACCGGTGCATAGCTACGGTGTATATGTGTTCGTGTCTGTTGCCCATATATATTTATATTATATTATATATATAATATATACTATATATATATATATATATATATATATATATATATATATATATATATATATATATATATAAATATGTATAAATATATATATATATATATATATATATATATATATATATATATATATATATATATATATATATATATATATATATATATACATATATAATATATAACTAATTTCAACAGATTTCGCCCAAATATGACGTCTATATTACTTAGTTTGTTTTGAAATAAAGAACTTGATTAGCTTAATAATCGTAACTTAATCCCAGGCAAGGCCGGGTAATACTGGTAGTACACATATATATATATGTAATATGTATATATATATATATATATATATATACAGCAGGAAATAAGAGTTGTAGTTCATAAAGACACTGAACCGGAAAGAGCGGAAACAATAAATGCGAATGTAAGAAACTGGAGCTCTTTATTGAGTGGAAGAATCATATAATTATATGTAGAATATAGTTTTCTCTTTGAATGATAGTAGAATTAAATAAAAGGCAATAAATTACAATAAAGAATTCATGAGACACATAATTAAGATACTACGCAGTGTGAGCTACATCGTCGTATAATTTTAGGTTCTATTACACGTTAGAGGAAGCTTTGCGAATCCATTCCTTTAACAGTGAACATCATTTCAACACAACTTATTAATTTTGCACTAAAACAATTATAATATGTATATGTAAAGATGCATGCATGCGTTTATGATGTCTGTTCTCCATACACACACACACGCACACACACACACACATACAACCCCACATATGTATATATATATAGATATATATATATATATATATATATGTGTATATAAACACATACATACCACTCAAACACAAACATACATGCACATACATATGTAGATGTGTCATTCAGCGTTTTCTTTCGTCTGTGTATCTATACGTGTACTTGTCATATATATATATGAATAAGTACATTCATATGTGCATACGTACACACACATGTGCGTGTGTTTGTGTGTGTTTATATGTATGTATGTGCTATAATCTTCCTGAAGCATAATCTCAATTATATCAATGCCCTTCAGTTTTGTTTCAATTTTAAAAGCCAAGGTGATGGACGACCAAAAATACAATAAATACAGTTAGATAGTTGTTGCTATTACTTGGCAGTTCATTATTTCAGGATGAAGAACGCTTCCGGAAATTTACGAAGAAAAGTTGAAGGTGCTGATAGATAACTGACGTGCATTAAATAGATACACACATAGCTATCTATATTATAGCGTCAGTTGTGTTGAAAGAAATCCATCGGTGTCAATGACTTAGTAATATCTTTTTTCCTAATATAAAAGTTTGGATTTAATCCTAGTGACACGATGTGCACCAGTATATATTTGGATGTATGTAATCCCGAATGCGATATCCGATCATATCGAAAATATAACACAGTTGGTTTAAGTATTTATTACTCCAAACCGCAATGGTCACAGCTTTGACTGGCATTTTTTGTTGTCTGATCTGCAAGAAGAATAAACGTGTATTGAAACATCTTCCTTGAAGATATCAAGCAAATAAAATAAATATACACCTCCATATATATTATCAGTTAGTTATCTATAATGTGAGGAAAAGAGCACACTAAGTATAGAAACAAAGCGGTTAAATATTATATTTGAACTGAAGTAAATGTCTTCCATAGCATATAACTGGCCATAACGCTGACATCAATGTTACAGCGGACATTTCTCTTGGCAAGAATCTGCAAGCGTAAATGCGTTGCCTGTTTACGGATAATATATCAATCGACAAAAGAATGTGCATAAACAATACATACCTGTATGTCTGTGTGTTTGTGTGTTTAAATGGGCGTGTGTGTGTGTGTGTGTGTGCGTTTGTGTGTGTGTGTGTATCTATAAACACACAAAGCACAAATATATTGCCATTGTGTAGAACATATGTGTACATATATTAAAGAAAATTCATAATATGATATTGTTGAAGTCTCGTATTTATATTGTTGTATGATTATGGTGGTAAGAGTTGTTACTTATGCCGGGCCAAATATTTACGGTATTACTTCTGTCTGTACGTTCCGAGTTCAATCGTTGCCCCGCGAATGACTTTGCTTTTCATCCTTTTAGGGTTAATAAAATGTGTACCAACTGAGCAATAGCATTGATATAATCGACCTAGCCCCTTCATCGAAATGCTTCTCGGAGTGAGAAGAAGTAGTAGATTGGGTTTGTGTGGAGGTGATTTCAAAAGTTACTATGCTATCCACCGATCTACTCCAGGAAAACGCATGCCGCACCTTAAGGAAAGAAACAAGTGTGATGCATCGATGAAAGGTCGCAGAATACGACTGTTCTCTTGCATGCCTCATCAGAAATTTCCAGTAAACGTAAGCACGAAGAACAGCAGACTCTGTGGATTGTGCAATTCGATCTCAGATATTAAACTCCTTCGTTTGATTACACAACGCTTTGCCTTACGTCTCTACAGTCAAAAGGGACATATATCTTATTCTTCTTTTTTCCCTTTTGTACTTTCTGTGTTCGTTCTTGTCACCATTTTAAAACCCACGTCCATCTAAATTTTCGCATGATTTATTCTGTTCTATTGTTTATTTGGAGTGCATTGGCCAGGTGCCATGAAGATGTTTTCGAACCATCTTTGCGTATGTAAAAACCTGCAACGATAATATCTTCAATGCATGAAATTTTTCGAAGCTCATAACTATATTCTGTGTACTTAAAACATGTATGTCTTACTAGGCAGAGTACGTTTGTTGTTGATATTTTCTTAAAGGAAAAGTATCTGTGTGCGTGTGTGTGTGTGTTGTGACAATACAGAACAAGCAAGATAGAACATGACACATAAATGCCTGTGAAAGTGTACATAGGTAATATATACATGAATGACTACAGCCATTATGTATTTATCTCCTGCAGCCCTATCAATAGATTGTCGTCGGTAGCTCAGTGCAGCTGCTTAGAAACATTGTACGATATGTATCTTAACATAGGCTTTCTCAAATTTTAGAAATAAATTTCAATATCAATTCATGATTATTGTGGTCGTTTGTTTCGCACTAAATGATATCAGCAATAAAAATGCTTGTTTGTTCCTTCTCGAGCCACGCCTGGTTCATAAGGGCCGGATTGCCGGTTTCCTTGGCGTATGGGTTCCCCACCTGAACAGGACGCCGGTCCGTCGCAGGTGAGCTGCAAGATGCAGGAGGAAAGAGTGAGAGAAAGTTGTGGTGAGAAAGTTAGAAGAAGTTCACCATTACCTTCTGCTAGAAGCGCGTGGAGCTTAGTTGTTTCATTCATTAACACACAAATCGCCGGTCTCTTATTCGAACCCGCGATCCCGCGACCGCGCGTCCGCCGCTCTAACCACTAGGCCATATGCCTCCACGTACCAAAAAAAAAATGATAAATGTTGACTAAAATCACGCAATATATTACACTGAAGTATATTTCAATGATGATTTAATGCATATAGCTTCTCTCAAAATTTTGCCTATTTTACACTATAATCTAAACGTCTGGTGTGTTTAAAATGCAAGAACCTATACAGCATTAGAAACCATTATATATTGATGGAAATTCTTACGTGAGTCACATGAAGATCAGCTGAGACGGCATGCCATCACATCAAGAGCCATATTGTTACAACCAATACTAAGATGCGTAGTGATTGAAAACGGGGCGAAGGAACAGCATTGTACTTTGCAATTTCTTTGTCTAGGGTAGATAGAAATTATGATGTTCAGGTAATCTTTGACTTTTACTCCACACATTTACAAGCTTTCTAAGAACTGCGTCTACAAACCCCAAACGCATAACAGTAGTCTTTGTTACATTAACTTCCATGTCCCCACGTGTTTTGCTTATAACTGAACTAGTTAACGAATACTTTTAATTGGTTATCACTCCATAACAACATATTAATGGATTTCAGTGTAGTCGAATGATACATTGTGTCTATCGTTATGTCGAACTGAATGTCATGTATTAAGTAATTAACAAAAATTGGTAAATTCTCATTTTTCATCAAATACTAAACTCATTCAATGGGAAATCGAATCCGTTATGATAAATACAAAATTATTTATTTAATTCAAATCGGTGGTTAACTATTTATGCGAATATTATGATAAGTAAAGAAAATATCATACCACAGTAATTACTCTTATACATTCCCTTTAAGTAGTCATTACAATCCTCCAACGTTCCTTTAAAACACTTCGCGTACTGTTTTAAGCGACTAAATTAGGAGAGAAACATTTTAAAAATCATATCAGGTAATATTATGTCATATAAATTATCGAAATTCTGTAATATAAAATCAAGAATTCTTTAACTTCCATATTATGACATAAAATAGTTATTATTTTATGCTGCATTTTTTAAAAAATAGCTTTAAAATGACTGGTATTATTTAAGGCCTGGATTTGGCAGAATAGTTAGAGTATAAGAGAAAATGTTTAGTGGCGTTACGACCCCCTCATTTTCTATTTTGAAATACTGTGCAAGACGATTTTTCCATTCATACATCGGTCAAAGCAAAGTAATATTAGAACACTGGGGACGATGGATTCGACAAGCTCCATGCTCCAAAATTACAGGCCTTTAAGCGTTTCATCATAGGATTATTTCTCTTGCATATATAACGGTGGAATACTATCAGGATCATTTGAGCGTTGGACATACGTGGATAAAAACATTTCTCCTGGCGCTACACTTTCTGGATTCAAAGACCATCAAGATCAAACTGACTTGCGCACTTTTTGTTCATTTCAGATCCTGTGGCAGATGTGATCAGCGGGTTTCCATAAGCTACACAGCGATTGTCTTGTGCCAAAATTTGAAGGTATTATTTTATTTTATGGAATCATTTTAGTGCCGGTAAGAATTAACTATACTGCATATTCTTGTTAGATTTTACCTGTGTTCAAATACTAGCGAGGTGAACCTTTGGTGTCGAATTTATTTAAACCATTTCTGGTTCTATTGTCAAGGTTAAAAATCTCCAAATATAATATTGCTGACCTTGTACCTAAATTAGAATAAATCATCAAATAATCTACATTAAGGCGATTGTTCGGAAAAATCTTTAGATCCCCCAAATAAAAATAATTGCCTAATTATCTCTTGCTCCACATGATAAAGAAAGCCAGATCCAGGTAAGCTCTTAACTTGAAGTCATAGACTAATATTTACAACTTCAAATCTCCGCTCCGACACTGTTAGAAACAAAAATATTATAAATGATGCTTCTTCATGGCTGAAATGCATGTGGGCACTAATCGGATTTTGCAGGTTTGACAGAATAAATGTTAGATAAAAAAAGGAACGCTCTCAAGAGATCATTACTTTAGCATATTTTTCTTTACTGCCCACAAGGCGTTAAACATAGAGGGGACAAACAAGGACAGGCTAATGGATTAAGTCGACTATATCGACTCCAGTCGGAAACTGGTAGTTTATTTATCGACCCCGAAAGCATGAAAGACAAAGTCAACGTCAGCAGAATTTGAACTCCGAACGTAACGACGGATGAAATACCGCAAAGCATTTCGCCCGGTGTGCTAACGTTTCTGCCGGCTCGCCGCCCTATCATTACTCTATATGTGGGAAGGAAAGTGTACTGTAGACATCCATATGTACAAATGCATAAAATGTTCATTCCAAAGTGTGGACATTTCATGTATGCAGGAACCTATATTCAATTCAGTAGAGACATGTTCTATTAATTCTTTTTATGTTTAGGTATTTGCTGTTCATATATACCAAATTGAAGCACCAAAATTTCACTTAGCATCCTGTATACTTTACTGATAAGTAGTAGTAGATAGAGTTCGATATAATGCATATATCTTTATTGATACATAACTTTTGATATATAACCATATACATAAGAACTTATTGGTTCATACTTATGCCAGAGGAAATCAATTTGGCGGGTGAGGCTTATTGATTACATCGACCCCATTGTTCAATTCGTACTCATTTTATCAACACCGAATGGATGTAAAGCTACAGAACAATTAAAGCTAACATCCTAAAACCGGACCAAATTTTATGACATATCATTATGCAGATATACATCTATGAATATTATAAGTGTATGATATTACTACATAACTATAAATATATAAATATAACTATATAAATATATATATATATATATATACATATGCATACACACACATATATAATATGTGTATGTATATATATATATATACATATACACACACATATGTATATATATATGTATATGTATATATATATATATATATATATATATATATATATATATATATATATATATATACTAGATAGATAGATTGATCGATAGATAGATAGAGAGAAATATATTTATATTTACATATATAAAATAAATATTAATACATTTTTGTGAATATCTAAATATTGAATTTATACATTTATATATAAAAATATTAGAAAGTGTAATTGTAGTAATACAAGCGTATTTACATGCAGTAGTAGTACTGATTGGATTTACGTTCGGGCGTGTTTTTCATAGCAGAAGTACATAAATCTTTAGCTAAGTCGTAGCAATACCCTGACATCGCAACATCTATAAATTGAAAGAAGGTTTTGATATTCAATATTAAACTATATTTTTGTTTATTTATTTCAGTCATTGGATGCTTGGGAACAACATTGAAATACTTTCTTCAGTAAACCAACACCAGAACATACTTTTCAAAGTAACGTTTACACTATCGGTCCCCTATTCCGAACGGCTAAATTGCAGATTCGAAGGGGTACGGTCACAGGGCGTTACGCGGTGTGTCGGCACCAACAGACGCAACTATCCACTTTCACACACACGCACGGAAACACACATACATTCAAACACACACAGACATGCATACACATGCACACACCTACACAGAAACACACACCCACATGTATTCTGCGATATCAATTAATACATGCAAAAGAACTACAAATAATTATTTACCAACGAGGAAAAGGAATATACATAAAGAACATTTCATTGTTGTAACTTGTTGTAAATCAACGCCAGCTGCTGAAATGGAAATTTAAAAAGTCTTAGAGATATGCATATTTTTATACGAAGGTACTTATACCTGTCTCTTTCGAATTAAACACAAAAATATTTTCCTTATTTTGTATTACATGTAGTATAGGTTGATATTAAACAGGATTACATGAATATCTCCCTGAATAATAATTCCATAGTAACAAAAATATTTAAAAAATGATCATCTTTCCTGTACTGCGAAAACAACGGGTCTTAAACAATTTCTTGTCTACAGGGAATAAAGTTGAGGAAAGAACAACACCAGGTGGATAATGGGCTTTCTGAAATTTAGGGAAAGCTATACGTTACATATATTAACATGAATATATGATGTATTTAATAATACAAACATACATTATAGTGGTTAGAAAATATTTATGGGAAAACATTGATTATATAAAGATAAATTCACATAGAATACATCATAGTGTAATTCCCTCTATCAAACAAATTGACAGATGTTCTAATTTACGGTTGCAGTGAAACTTGCACTGCACTCATAATGTTGCAGTTTTCGAATAATGCCACCTCACTGGCTCGGAGAGAAGATCGATATTCTCTGTGACCGGAAAGCTATCGCGGTTCAGAGTTACACACTTACTGGTGAGTGGATGGGAGGTAAATGAAATAAACAATTCTGCGCAAGAAGTCAGGTTGCCGCCCGGTTAAGTGAATTAAAGATCTGGGAAACAAGACTGCATCAACCTTGCCTGTAGGACAGACGCCCTCGTATATGGCACTGTTATAACATGAATATAAAATTCCTTCTAATAATATTTTTCAAAACGAAGCAGAGTATGAATGAAATAATTGATTTGTTGGATTTGTTTCAATAGATTGATTAGGAAATGTAAATTTAATTATTTTCTTCGTTTTCACACACATATACTATATATATATATATATATATATATATATGTGCTTTTTCATGGGCTCCTAAGGAGCGTTTTGTTCGAATACCTTGCTGCGCATTTGTTTTGGATTTTTAAATTACTGGATTTTCCTGAAGGGAATGCTGCAAAATGGTTCCTTATTCAATCCGAATTTGGAAATTTGCGGCCTTTGAAACATGTGTAGAAAATAATAAAAGGAATTCTGTAGCATCTTCGTTCAGCTCCATTTCTTCCCTTCACTAAATATATCGAACTTCAATTACCCGCGCTAAGGCACGGTTGCGACACCCCAAGGTCGTAACTTCAACCGTGTTTTTTCTGTTGTGATTTTTGCTACCCAGGTATCGGTTAAATTTTGAATAATCCTTAACAAGATAATTCATTTATCCATTCCAATAAATATATATATATATATATTATATATATATATATATATATATATATATATATATATATATATATATATATATATATATATATATATATATATATATATATATATATATATATATATATATATATATATATATATATATATATATATTATATATATATATATATATATATATATATATATATATATATATATATATATATATATATATATATATATAAATGGAGGCCCAATGGCCCAGTGGTTAGGGCACCGGACTCGCGGTTTCGATTCCCAGACCGGCCGTTGTGAGTGTTTATTGAGCGTAAAAACCTAAAATCTCCGGGGCGCTCCGGCAGGGGGTGGTGATCACTGCTGCACTCCTTCACCGCTCTTTCTCCCACCCTTTCTTCGGTTGGCCTGCTCGCTTAACCAGCGGGGTGGCGTCATTCGAAGGCTAAAACAATGCTTACGCATTGTGACCAGCGATGTGTAACAACATATGATGGTCTGGTCGGTCACGTGATCACGTGATATATATATATATATATTGGTACACATTTTTTAGAAACATACTACAAAAAAATATTCATATATACAAGTGTAAATGTCATACACACATACATACAAGCACATATATGCATGCACACATTTACATACACATATAAACGCACAGACGTATATACTTCTGTACATTTGTGTGCATAATATATATATATATACACATATACACATATATATATATATAGACACGCATATGTATATGCGTATGTAAGTATATACATATATATAAATATATATATATATATATGTATGTACATGTATATATATATATATATACATAGAAAATATAGAAATTATAGAAAATATAAAATCAAACCCTAAAGCTTTCTTTAAGTTTGCCAAAGAGACAGCCACAGTGCACCAGAGAATAGGACCTCTCTTCCAAAAAGATGGCTCTCTCACAAGAAATCCCACGAGGATAAGTGAAATACTGAACGAACAGTTCCAAAGTGTGTTCACTACACCTCTAGGACACAGGCAAGTAAACAACCCAGAAGAATTCTTTGCCACTTTACCAGCGGCCAAAGAGACAAAAATTGAGTACATCAACATCGAAGATGATGATATCACACTAGCCATTGATGAGATTGACACAAACTCAGCTGCTGGACCTGATGGGTTCCCAGCGATCCTTCTCAAATCGGGCAAACGAGCCCTTGCAAAACCGCTACAGCTTCTTTTTCAGAGCTTTCTTGCAAGAGGTAAGCTCCCAGTCAAACTGAAAGAGGGGGTAATATACCCTATCCATAAGGGAGGTAGCAGAGCAGATGCTAAAAATTATAGTCCTATCTCTCTCTGACCTCACACAGCAGCAAAGTCATGGAACGAATAGTCCGTAAGAAACTAATCATGTTCCTTGAAGAAAATGACTTACTGTCTGACACCCAGCATGGATTTCGACCAGGTAGAGGCTGCCTAACACAGCTCCTGCAACACTATGACTGGGTGTTGAAACAGCTACTAAATGGCTCAAATGTGGATGTAATATATCTCGACTTTGCAAAAGCCTTTGATAAAGTCGACCATGGTATGATCTGTCACAAACTGCGTGATCTCGGCATAGGCGGGAAACTTGGAGAGTGGCTGCACAACTTCCTAAAAGACAGAAAACAGGCAGTTGTGAGCAATGGAGCCACCTCCAAGGAAACGCAAATAACAAGCGGTGTCCCACAGGGCACTGTGTTGGGGCCACTGATGTTCATAGTGGCCCTTTCAGACATGCCTTCAGTTGCTACGATGACCACCCTTGCTAGCTATGCAGATGACACAAAAGTCTCCCACGCAATACAAAACCCTGAAAATATTGCGCATCTGCAACATGAGCTGGACGCAATATACAGGTGGGCTGAGGACAACAACATGCAGTTTAATGCAGGTAAGTTCCAGGCCCTGCGCTACTGGCACAGAAAGGTAAATGACGTGAAGACTGGATACACTGGCCCAGGAAGAATTGCAATCCCTGAGTCAAAATCAGTGCGTGACCTGGGCATTGACATGAGCAATGATGCATCTTTCCAAATGCATATTGCTAATCTGGTGATAAAATGCAGACGGCTAGCTGGATGGATTCTCCAAACTTTCAGAACAAGAGAAAAGGAGACACTGATGGTCCTATGGAAAACATCCGTCCTCAGCCGCTTGGACTACTGCTCCCAATTTTGGTCACCACACAATATAAAACAAACAGCAGAACTCGAAGCAACTCAGAGAAGCTACACAAAGAAAATCGTCTCAACGCAAAATGTCAGCTACTGGAAAGACTGAAGGTATTAAACCTCTTCTCCTGGAGCGGAAGCGGGAGAGATATGCAGTGATATACATCTGGAAAATCCTGGAGGGTCTTGTCCCAAACTTTGGCATTCAAAGTTACTCCAGCCGCAGAACGGGGCGCCGCTGCATGGTGCCAAGGATTCCAACATCACCATCAAAATACAGGTCCAGATACTGCAACATCTTGGGTTTCAGAGGACCACAGCTCTTTAACATCCTCCCTAAATGCCTGAGAGACTTACATGGTGTGGATGTGGGTTTCTTTAAAACTAAACTGGATCTATTCTTGTTGGGAGTCCCAGATGAACCTACCTCACGACAGGAGACACGGATGCGGGCAGCAGCATCGAACACCCTTGTTGATCAAGTGCCACGTATCAGAGGTGGATTCACAAACTAGTGTAGCTCATTCAGCGGTGGTGCCCCAGCATGGCCGCGGCTTTGGGCTAAAACATTTTTAAGGATTTAAGGATTATATATATATATATATATATATATATATATATATATATATATACATTCATACATATATATATATATATATATATATATACAGCAATCTTCATATGCACATCCATACCCGTATAAATATGCATATGCACAATCACATAGATATACGTTTCTACAAATTCATATTTCGATTCATGCATATACATGTGAAGAAAAGCGCATACATACACACATACATACGTATATCCATACAGACATATATCATTAAATGCGATACTATGAGATTGTTACAAATGGTCGCATATAATTATTTTGACAAAATAAAGAATACCAAAGTAAGTACAAAAACTGCTGAAATAAATAAAACAACAGACTTTCAAGATTTAAGTCGTGATGGAGATATAAACGCCTTTCGTATTGTCAGAAGAAAAAAAAACAGAAGGAAATAAATAACAAAAATCACAATAGGAATTGCACCCCATAATGAGAAGATACCAATACACACACACACGCAGACGAAGTTTATATTTGCTGATTTTATAACGAAAATATTATTTCTTGTATTTTTTACTTAAGTTGACGGAAAATATATTTCTTACCTGAATAAAATATTTTAAGTTGATCAGTGTTTCATGAAACCTAACAAGGTTTAAACAATCAGAGATAAAAGCGTAATGGTTATTTACATTTATGTATTTGTTATGCAAGACACTTGATATGAAATCGTCTGTTGTAACAGATATTATTATACTTGTGTTTGGTCA
The DNA here is from genome assembly GCF_006345805.1 of Octopus sinensis. Classification (NCBI taxonomy): domain Eukaryota; kingdom Metazoa; phylum Mollusca; class Cephalopoda; order Octopoda; family Octopodidae; genus Octopus; species Octopus sinensis. Next base: position 64,811,300 of record NC_043011.1, on the reverse strand, counting down.
TATATTGCCAATTAAATAAACGCGCTTTGTATTTGGTGTTCACTTCAGTTTATTACTAATATCTTAGTTTCTTCGTCTAAGCTCTTTTACTCACACTTTTTTGACGGCTTCTGATTATCCTAAGTGGTTCCTATTCTTCTACATATACTGATGCCATGATTGTGTGTGGCATGTACTATGTGCTCACAAAGGCAAAATGGAATAAGTAGAAAGAGACGGTAAACTTGGAATAGAGAGTTGCTAAACATGTGACAGTGTGTGTCAATAAACAATGTCGACAAAGAAACGAGAACAGTGGTTCTAATGTTGACATGAAGAATTAAATATATGGTCCATTATTCATTGGCAAAATAATAGCCATCATGTATTAGAATATGATAGTTTTATAGATATATACATATACATAAAAAGGGACGTATACACACATACATGCAGAGAAATACATTTACACACGTATGCACATACATTAATACACACACACACAGATACTACAAGGTATTTGCACAAGCACACACACCCACGCACATTTATATATCTTTTATCTATTATGTTTCACATCGTACCGGTTTCAGCCGGTGGCTGAAGCCATGCTGATGTAGGGCCTTTACCGCATCCAACGATTTTTTTCAGTATTGCTTCTGGTGAAGTAGCGAGTTGGGCGTTGCCGTTCTTCTTAGTGATTCCTGCCGCCTTGTGGGTTCATCCGGTTCTGCAGATAAAAAGCTACTGTCAAGAGGCATTTTGAAGACTTGGTCTGTGGTAGGGCATTAAAAATCGTGGTCCCTTGAATCCCATGCTACTACAAAATTGGGTCTGTATCCTCGTGGGAGAAGACGGGACCTTCGGTACTCTGCAGTGTCGACCAGTTTGGGGATTGTTATAGCTTTCGATTCCGAAATTGGAGTTAGATCCTCCATTATTATCCTTATGTTTAACACCTCATATCGCTCACGTCTTCTCTCCAGGGAGTAGAGTCCAATTTCCTCTATTTCAGAAATGCTCTCTAGTAAATTCCGTGCATGTCTATCTGTAAAAGACATCTGTCAACTTCTATACGTTCTATATATAGTTTTTCTATGTCAGATTTCGGGTGATGCATCCTAGATCTTGTCATTATTTTTCTTGTTTTCCTATCTATTTTGGTCAGTTCATTTAGTGTCCCGTTAAGAATATTGTAGCTGTAACTTTTAACTGGGACAGCTAAAGTGTTAATACCTATTATCTTGTTTTTAGCATTGAGCCATGTTTTTAGTATTGATCTAACTCGTCTATAATACTCTTTTTTATATTCACTTTCATTTGTGTGTGTTGATTCTTATCTAGTTCATGGATTCCTAAGTATTTGTAATTTTGGCTTTGGTCTTATTCTTTTATTTCATTGGTTTTATCTAGTGTGATGTTGCTACTCTTAACTAGTTTTCCTCTTTTCAGGGTTGCTTTGGCGCATTTTCTAATCCAAATTTCATATATATTTCTTTGGTAAATCCATGAACTGTCTTTAAGAGTGATTCCAGCTGTTTGTCATTTGCAGTATATAGTTTTAGGTCATCCATATATAAAAGGTGGCTGATCGTTTTGCCGTAACATTTATATCCGCATCCAATTCTATTTAGCATATCAGATAGAGGTGACAGTGCCAAGCAGAAAAGGAGTGGAGAGAGCGTGTGTCCCTGGAATATTCCTCTTCTAATGGGGATGGCTTTGGTTTTCATGAGTCCCTCTTTTGTTTGGAGCTGTAGCACTGTTTGCCATTTATTCATAGAGTGTCCTATGAATTATATAATTGTTGGTGCTACTTTGTTAATGGCTAGTGTTTCTAGGATCCATGTGTGGGGGATGCTATCAAACGCCTTTTTGTATTCGATCCAGGCCATACTAAGGCCTTTCTTATTTCTGTGGCTGTCTTAAGTTAAGGCTTTATTAATCATTAGTTGATACTTACAGCCATATGAGACTTTGCGGCATCCTTTCTGCTCTTCTGGAAACAGGTGTTTTCGTACAGGTGCTTTTTCAAACCTTTCCTATATCACTGCTGTAATGCCTTGTACATTGTAGGGAGACAGTTTATTGGTCTGTAGTTTTCTGCTTTGCTGTCTCATTTGATTTGTGAATTAAAATCTTTGAATTTTAATATTGTATAAGACATATGGTGTAAAATATTGTTATTTATGTAAATATCGTTGTTTATATAAATGATCTAATTATCGTAATTTTCTTACAAAAACTCGCTAAGCTAAGTATATATATATATATATATATATATATATATATATATATATATATATATATATATATATATATATTATATATATATTTTTATTTAGATCTTTAATTTAATATTTTATAAGTCTTATGGTGTAATAATATTGTTATTTATGTAAATATCGTTTTTTATGTAATGATCTAATTATTGTAATTTTCTTACAAAAACCACGCTAAGCTAAGTATATATATATATATATATATATATATATATATATATATATATATATATATATATATATCTATATATATATATATATATATATATATATATTATATTTAAGATCTTTTAATTGTAATATTTTATATAGTTATGGTGTATAATATTGTTATTTATGTAAATATCGTTGTTTATGTATGATCTAATTATCGTAATTTCTACAAAAACCTCGCTAAGCTAAGTAATATATATATATAATATATATATATATATAATATATATAATATATATATATTTATATTAAGATCTTCTAATTTTATATTTTATAAGACTTAGGGTGTAAAATATTGTTATTTATGTAAATATCGTTGTTTATGTAATGATCTAGTTATCGGAATTTTCTTTATAATTATTAGATATTAACTGTAAGTCATTCGTAAGAATTTACTTATCGAAAGATATGTTGTTTGATAGCAATTATACGAGTTGTTTGAAGTTAGGTTTATGTATATACGGTAGTAATAGCATTAATTGTAGTTTTAAATATCTTAAATTATTATTTTAACTTATCTATTGTCTTTTTAAATTGATATTTGCTAGATTTATTATTCCAATTGATAAATATATTTATAGTTCATAGTGGCACTTTCAGACATGCCGTCAGTTGCTAAGACGGACACCCTTGCTAGCCATGCAGATGACACAAAAGTCTCTCACACAATACAAGATCCTGGAAATGCACATCTGCAAAGGAAGTTGAATACAATATACAGGTGGGCTGAGGACAACAACATGAAGTTTAATGCAGGGAAGTTTTCCAAGCTCTACGCTACCGGCACAGAAAGGTGAACGATATGCAGGCGCGGAAAGCACTGGCCCCGGAAAGAATTGTATTTCTGAGAAATTCAAAATCAGTGCGTGACCTTGGCTTGATATGAGCAATGATGCATCTTTCCAAGTGCATATTGCAAATTTGGTAATAAAATCCAGACGGCTAGCTAGATGGCTTCTCGCCGAACTTTCAGAACAAGAAAGAAGGAGAGGAGAACTGGTGGCCCTGTGGAAGACATTCATCCTCAGCCACTTGCACTACTGCTCCCAACAATGTCACCACACAATATAAAGTTAACAGCAGAACTAAGAAGAAGATCGTCCAAGGAACATATTCAGCTACTGGCAAAAGACATGTGAAGCTGTGAAAGTATTAAAAACTCTTCTCTGGAGCGAAGGCGGGAAAGATATGCAGTGATATTACATCTGGAAAATTTTGGAGGGAATTTTCCGAATTTTGACATTCAAAAGTTTTTTACCCCAACAGCAGAAGCAGGCGCCACTGCATGGTGCCAAATATTCCAAAATCACCATCAAAATACAGGACCAGGATACTGCAACAGCTTCGGTTTTCAGGGGACAACAGCTCTTCAATATCCTTCCTAAATGCCTGAGAGACCTGCATGGTGGGGATGTGGGTTTCTTTTAAAACTAAACTGGATCTCTTTTGTCAGGAGTTCCAGATGAACCTACGTCTCGGCAGGAAACAGATACGGGCAGCGGCGTCGAACTCCCTTGTTGATCAAGTGCCACGTATCAGCGGTGGTTTCACATATTGTGTAGCTCATCAACGGTGGTGCCCCAGCATGGCCGCAGGCCTCATGCTGAATCATTGTTAAGGATTTAAGGATGTCTCTTGTTTCTTTTTTACTTCTAACAGTCATTAGAATGTTGCCATGCAGGAGCACCATCCTGAATCAAGTGTCTCCGGGACTCATCCTAGCAAGCCTAGTAGATTTTCTCTCCGTTTCTCGTCCAAGCAACCAAGTTAAGGTGACATAAATATACATTTTAAAACATGATCCTATTTGGTACTACTGAGACTTTAAGTATGGTACGGCGAAATACATTTGATTAAAGAGATACCTTCAGATTTTACGTGTATACGTATACGTATATATATATATATGTACACACATACATATATAAATATATATATATATATATATATATATATATATATATATATATATATATATATATATATATATATATATATATATATATATATTTCGTATAAACCTACGCTAATTCTATAAACCTACGCTAATTCTATAAACAAGCTGTCAATATAAATATTCTCCTGAATTGAACTGAGACTGCCATCCGCCACTGACCATTCAAAATACGACCATCAGGGCACTCCCAGATTCTCCCATACCCCTTCCCCACCAGCCTTCTTCCTCTACTACCCTTCCAAGAACTCACAACGACCTCCGACACACAAGTGCAAAAAGGGAGTCAGAGAAAGGCAGAATGCCACTTAAATCTGAACACTACTATAGAAATATTTTTTAAAAAAACTTTTCTTCTAATTTTTCTAAATTTAATTATTTAATCGTTACAGTTGAAAAGGTCTCAAAATGACCGAAACCGGTACTGAAATGGTTCACTAAAAATTATTTTAGCATTTTCTATTTTTGACTTGTTTTTTCATATATATATATATATATACATATATATCTATATATATATATGCATATATATATTATGTATGTATATATTATAAATATATTATATATATATGTATAAAATAATATATTATATTATATATATATATATATGTGTGTGTGTGTGTGTGTGTGTGTGTGTGTGTGCAACATGAAATTTTGTCAATGAGAGGGTCTCGGTTTCAAAGCGACGAAGGTATTTTGACACATATTATATTTACATGTGAATATAACGGTTTTTCTGTATTTTAAACAATTTTTAATACCTCAGAAACCCTTTCCACGCTGCAATTGTTTTCGTTTCAGCACACGTCTCCGTAATAGATGTATATATAATGAAACGTAGGAGAGCTAAACACAGATTTGTTTTACGAGATAAAAGAACATATGAGAACCATCATAGCAAATTAATTATACAATATTATACAAAATAAGGGTTTTTCTTCCCAACATGATAACCGGTTTCGCCCTTCAAAAGTTCAGAGTGAGATACAATTCGGAGTTAAGGATTTTTTAACAGGGGGGGATAATTGGCATGCAAGTTGTTTTTCGGTAGAGGGGAGGTAATTGTGTAATTTTTGATATTGATTTTATTTGATTGTTGTATATATCAGTATTATATTGAATAGATGTGGTAAATTTTTACTTTTAAATATGGGTTTATATTTAATTCTAGCTTATACTTTTCAATTTTTGAGGGGTCTTTGTTTAGTCGGACTTGGGTCTTCTGGCATGCTTCCAGTGTAGGAGCGGCAGAGGTTCATGTTACATGCTTCAGGTGCATGTTGCATGAACCTCAAGCAAGAGCTTTGCGGATGCGAAAATCCTTTTCGGATTTTAATATATTTACCCCCTCTATTGAATATAATATAAAATAAGCTAGAATCATATACAAATCATATATAACAAAATACAGATTTACGTCCCATCAATGAAAAACATCTTACTTACCAATAATAACTACTTACCCCCTAGCAAACAAATCTTCGACTTGCATCCAACAAGCTTTGAAAGCTGTTAGGTAAACTAGTTATTATTTTGGAAGAAGAAAATCGTATATTGTATAAAATTGTATAATACTTTTCAAATATTCATGTCTTGTAAACAAATATTGTGTTTTTTCATATTTTTCTTTCCTTGTATATTTAACCACGTTGAATTAACAACCATACTTTCTATCACATATACATACATACATACATACATACATACATACATACATATATACATATATATATCTATATGTGTATGCATGTGTGTTATTTAGTTAATGTTTTGGCTCGAAAAGCAAAGAGCAAGGCCATATAGGGGGACATGGTGTTATGTACGTGGTGTTCATGTAAAGAGTTCAGGCCATTGAGGTCAAAGGAGACTTTGAACCGAGCGGTCGTCGGCATCTTCACCATCTCGTCTGGCAGCTTATTCCACGGATCCGCAACCTGGACGGAGAAAGCCCCTCTCCTTTGATTGAGATGAAATCGTCGCAGATAGATCTTTTCGGAATGACCCCGCAGCCGACGCTCTGGAGCAGGAGTGAAGAACAGCTCTCTCGAGAGGTTTCACTTTCCGCTTATGATGTTGTGAGCAAGAATGAGATCTCCACGGCGTCGTCGTTTTTCTAAAGAATAAAGGTCGAGCGTCTTCAGCCTTTCTTCATAAGACACATTCTTGAGACCAAGTACCATGTGGGTAGCCAGCTTCTGGACTCTTTCGAGATGCTGTATGTCTTTGAAGAGATAAGGAGAAGAGGCTTGAATCCCGTACTCCAATATGGGTCTCACCAGCGTGACATAGAGCGGTAGGAATATGGCTGCTGTGAGCATTCCGAATGACCGTCAAATCAAGAACAGAATTCCGCGTGCTTCTTGGCAGCATGGACGCAATGAGCCGAAGGCGAAAAGGAGGAATCCACCAAGATTCCCAGGTCCTTTACATGATCGGTCCTCTCCAGCAGCAGACGACCCGGCTCGAAATCAAGTTGAGTTGCAGGAGGAGAGCCAACATGCAGATGACAGCACTTTGACACGTGTATGTGTGTGTGTGTGATTCTTTCAGCCACAGAGGTGACATATCGCTTGAATGTTTTGCTGGCCCATCTATATATATATATATATATATATATATATATATATATATATATATGTATATATATATATATCTGGTCACATTCCTGATGTATTTGCGGCAGGGTCCGGGCTTGGGCATGTTGTCGGTTTAACCAATGTTAACGTTATCTTAATGGCGCATTGGTCCGTCAGTGCCAGTATGTCTGTCGTCAACGACATTGTTATGGCCGGTGCTATCCTCTCTGGTCATATGGTTAACCAATGTGTGGAGCTAAAATCATCCTTATGTGTGTGCATTTGAATGGTAAGCAAGTTTTTGTGGAAATGGTTTCTCAAAAACTCTTATTCTATAGCATATTTACGTTGCGTGTATTTCTCTTTTGTTAGGTACGCAAAAAGCGTGATGGCATTTCTTTCTTCTCGGATTTTGGTATTATACTCTCTCATGCAAAATCTATCTGCCAGTTTGGCAGGCAAGTTTATGAAACAGCGTCTAACTAGCGAAAAGAATTTAGATGTTCCAAACGCAGGATTTTGACGATGCACCATGCACTCCATGCAAATTCGTCATTGAGAAATAAATATCAGGAAACAGATGTTTATTGCTTTAAAACTGCTATAAATTTTATACCATGCACTTGGTATTTATTATGAGGAATTATTTTATGTTTGACATGACAACTGAATTTATGCGACTCTCCTTGGGTGTTCTAATGATCATGTACATATATCAAAACATAAAAACTAAATATACAGACGCGGACATCGGTGTGTGTGTGTGTATATGTATCTATCTGTGTTTATATATATATATATATATGCACACACATATACATATATATATATATATAAACACACACTCACATACATATATATATGTATATATATATATTTCTCTGTGTGTGCGTGCTGGCTAAAATGAGACAACTAAGTCGAGGAGCTGTGACATTTTCAGGACAGTTATAAATAGAAATTTAGTCTAACAGCTGTTTCTTGGATATTAGGAAATTTGCTTCATCAGAGACGATGTGAGAGAGTTACACAGAGGGGAAATATAGTTCAATATAAGATTTCCATATTAATAATAATCTGGAAAAATAATGGAAATAAGATGTATTAAGGGAAATGATAGAATAGAAGTAAAAACCAAAATATATGTAGGATGTTTATAGTTGCTCTTCCATTATCCGAAGATGGTGGTGTGTAGAAATGGTAGAAATGCTTCTCGTCCGTTTTATTTTAATTCCGATGGTTCATATTTTGTTATTACAAATGGAGAGTGTAGAGACGTAGATTCCATTTACTGTTCATTCAAGTAGTTTCGTTGTGTGAATGAAATTTCGATAACATAGTGGTAGTATTCCGTAGATAGAAAGAAGGAAAGAAGAGATATGTATGCTAAAATGAGGAGAATGGCCGAAATGAATAGGCGATGTGAGAAGAAATAAATACACAAAGGGGAAGGGAAACTGAAAAAGGAGAGTTAGATGGTGGTCATGATAATACGAGGGCTCTGGGTGAGGAGTGGTGGAGGTATTGAAGGTGAAAAGAATACAAGGAAGGAATATATCTGAGGAGTGTGACGAGGCGTGATATGT
>NC_043011.1:64785213-64797713 GCF_006345805.1 Octopus sinensis | reverse complement strand
AGAAGTAGTAGATTTGGTTTGTGTGGAGGTGATTTCAAAAGTTACTATGCTATCCACCGATCTACTCCAGGAAAACGCATGCCGCATCTTAAGGAAAGAAACAAGTGTGATGCATCGATGAAAGGTCGCAGAATACGACTGTTCTCTTGCATGCCTCATCAGAAATTTCCAGTAAACGTAAGCGCGAAGAACAACAGACTCTGTAGATTCTGCAATTCGATCTCAGATATTAAACTCCGTCGTTTAATTACACAACGCCTTGCCTTACGTCTCTACAGTCAAAAGGGACATATATCTTATTCTTCTTTTTTCCCTTTTGTACTTTCTGTGTTCGTTCTTGTCACCATTTTAAAACCCATGTCCATCTAAATTTTCGCATGATTTATTCTGTTCTATTGTTTATTTGGAGTGCATTGGCCAGGTGCCATGAAGAAGTTTTCGAAGCATCTTTGCGTATGTAAAAACCTGCAACGATAATATCTTCAATGCATGAAATTTTTCGAAGCTCATAACTATATTCTGTGTACTTAAAACATGTATGTCTTACTAGGCAGAGTACGTTTCTTGTTGATATTTTCTTAAAGGAAAAGTATCTGTGTGCGTGTGTGTGTGTGTGTGTTGTAATAATACAGAACAAGTAAGATAGAACATGACACATAAATGCCTGTGAAAGTGTACATAGGTAATATATACATGAATGACTACAGCCATTATGTATTGATCTCCTGCAGCCCTATCAATAGATTGTCGTCGGTAGCTCAGTGCAGCTGCTTAGAAACATTGTACGATATGTATCTTAACATAGGCTTTCTCAAATTTTAGAAATAAATTTCAATATCAATTCATGATTATTGTGGTCGTTTGTTTCGCACTAAATGATATCAGCAATAAAAATGCTTGTTTGTTCCTTCTCGAGCCACGCCTGGTTCATGAGGGCCGGATTTCCGGTTTCCTTGGCGTAAGGGTTCCCCACCTGAACAGGACGCCGGTCCGTCGCAGGTGAGCTGCAAGATGCAGGGGGAAAGAGTGAGAGAAAGTTGTGGTGAGAAAGTTAGAAGAAGTTCAGCATTACCTTCTGCTAGAACCGCGTGGAGCTTAGGTGTTTCATTCATTAACACACAAATCGCCGGTCCCTTATTCGAACCCGCGATCCCGCGACCGCGCGTCCGCCGCTCTAACCACTAGGCCATATGCCTCCACGTACCAAAAAAAATGATAAATGTTGACTAAAATCACGCAATATATTACACTGAAGTATATTTCAATGATGATTTAATGCATATAGTTTCTCTCAAAATTTTGCCTGTTTTACACTATAATCTAAACGTCTGGTGTGTTTAAAATGCAAGAACCTATACAACTTTAGAAACCATTATATATTGATGGATATTCTTACGTGAGTCACATGAAGATCAGCTGAGACGGCATGCCATCACATCAAGAGCGATATTGTTACAACCAATACTAAGATGCGTAGTGATTGAAAACGGGGCGAAGGAACAGCATTGTACTTTGCAATTTCTTTGTCTAGGGTAGATAGAAATTATGATGTTCAGGTAATCTTTGACTTTTACTCCACACATTTACAAGCTTTCTAAGAACTGTGTCTACAAACCCCAAATGCATAACAGTAGTCTTTGTTACATTAACTTCCATGTCCCCACGTGTTTTGCTTATAACTGAACTAGTTAACGAATACTTTTAATTGGTTATCACTCCATAACAACATATTAATGGATTTCAGTGTAGTCGAATGATACATTGTGTCTATCGTTATGTCGAACTGAATGTCATGTATTAAGTAATTAACAAAAATTGGTAAATTCTCATTTTTCATCAAATACTAAACTCATTCAATGGGAAATCGAATCCGTTATGATAAATACAAAATTATTTATTTAATACAAATCGTTGATTAACTATTTATGCGAATATTATAATAAGTAAAGAAAATATCATACCACAGTAATTACTCTTATACATTCCCTTTAAGTAGTCATTACAATCCTCCAACGTTCCTTTAAAACACTTTGCGTACTGTTTTAAGCGACTAAATTAGGAGAGAAACATTTTAAAAATCATATCAGGTAATATTATGTCATATAAATTATCGAAATTCTGTAATATAAAATCAAGAATTCTTTAACTTCCATATTATGACATAAAATAGTTATTATTTTATGCTGCATTTTTTTTTAAAATAGCTTAAAAATGACTGGTATTATTTAAGGCCGGGATTTGGCAGAATAGTTAGAGTATAAGAGAAAATGTTTAGTGGCGTTACGGCACCCTCATTTTCTATTTTGAAATACTGTGCAAGACGATTTTTCCATTCATACATCGGTCAAAGCAAATTACTATTAGAACACTGGGGGCGATGGATTCGAGAAGCTCCATGCTCCAAAATTACAGGCCTTTAAGCGTTTCATCATAGGATTATTTCCCTTGCATATATAACGGTGAATACTATCATGATCATTTGAGCGTTGGACATACGTGGATAACAACATTTCTTCTGGCTCTACACTTTCTGGATTCAAAGACCATCAAGATCAACCTGACTTGCGCAATTTTTGTTCATTTCAGATCCTGTCGCAGATGTGATCAGCGGGTCTCCATAAGCTACAAAGCGATGGTCTTGTGCCAAAATTTGAAGGTATTATTTTATTTTATGGAATCATTTTAGGGCCGGTAAGAATTAACTATACTGCATATTCTTGTTAGATTTGTCCTGTGATCAAATACTAGCGAGGTGAAACTTTGGTGTCGAATTTATTTAACCCATTTTTGGTTCTATTGTCAGGGTTAAAAATCTCCAAATAAAATATTGCTGACCTTGTACCTAAATTAGAATCAATCATCAAATTCTCTACATTAAGTCGATGGTTCGGAAAAATCGTTAGAACCCCAAAATAAAATTAATTGCTTAATTATCTCTTGCTCTACGAGCGGGATCTTCTTTACATGATAAAGAATGTCAGATCCAGGTAAGCTCTTAACTTGAAGTCATAGACTAAAATTTCCAACTTCAAATCTCCGCTCAGACACTGTTAGAACCAGAAATATTAAACATTATGCTTCCTCATAGCTGAAATGCATGTGGGCACTAATCGGATTTTGCAGGTTTGACAGAATAAATGTTAGATAAAAAAAAGGAATGCTCTCAAGAGATCATTACTTTAATATATATTTCTTTACTGCCCACAAGGCGTTAAACATAGGGGGACATACAAGGACAGGCTAATGGATTAAGTCGACTATATCGAATCCAGTTGGAAACTGGTAGTTTATTTATCGACCCCGAAAGCATGAAAGACAAAGTCAACGTCAGCAGAATTTGAACTCCGAACGTAACGACGGATGAAATACCGCAAAGCATTTCGCCCGGTGTGCTAACGTTTCTGCCGGCTCGCCGCCCTATCATTACTCTATATGTGGGAAGGAAAGTGTACTGTAGACATCCATGTGTACATATGCATACAATGTTCATTCCAAAGTGTGGACATTTCATGTATGCAGGAACCTATATTCAATTCAGTAGAGACATGTTCTATTAATTCTTTTTATGGTTAGATATTTGCTGTTCATATATACCAAATTGAAGCACCACAATTTCACTTAGCATCCTGTATACTTTACTGATAAGTAGTAGTAGATAGAGTTCGATATAATGCATATATCTTTATAGATACATAACTTTTGATATATAACCATATACATAAGAACTTATTGGTTCATACTTATGCACGAGGAAAACAATTTGGCGGGTGAGGCTCATCGATTACATCGACCCCATTGTTCAATTCGTACTCATTTTATCAACACAGAATGGATGTAAGGCTAATCTGCTTCAGAACAATTAAAGCTAACATCCTAAAACCGGACAAAATTTTATGAAATATCATTATGCAGATATAAATCTATGAATATTATAAATGTATGATATTACTATATAATTATAAATATATAAATATGTATATATACATATGCATACGCACACATATATAATATGTGTATGTATATATATATATATATATATATATATATATATATATATATATATATATATATATATATATATACATATACATATACACACACATATGGATATATATGTGTATTTATATATATATAAATATATATATATATATATATATATATATATATATATATATATATATATATATATATATATATATATGTTTATATATATATATACTAGATAGATAGATCGATGGATAGAGAGAAATATATTTATATTTACATATATAAAATGAATATTAATACATTTTTGTGAATATCTAAATATTGAATTTATACATTTATATATAAAAATATTAGAAAGTGTAATTGTAGTAATACAAGCGTATTTACATGCAGTAGTAGTACTGATTGGATTTACGTTCGGGCGTGTTTTTCATAGCAGAAATACAAAATTCTTCGGCTGAGTCGTAGCAATAGTCTGACATCGCAACACCTATAAATTGAAAGAAGGTTTTGATATTCAATATTAAACTATATTTTTGTTTATTTATTTCAGTCATTGGATGCTTGGGAACAACATTGAAATACTTTCTTCAGTAAACCGACACCAGAACATACTTTTCAAAGTAACGTTTACACTATCGGTCCCCTATTCCGAACGGCTAAATTGCAGATTCGAAGGGGTACGGTCACAGGGCGTTACGCGGTGTGTCGGCACCAACATACGCAACTATCCACTTTCACACACACGCACGGAAACACACATACACTCAAACACACAAAGACATGCATACACACGCACACACTTACACAAACACACACAGACACACACATGTATTCCGCGATATCAATTAATACATGCAAAAGAACTACAAATAATTATTTACCAACGAGTAAAAGGAATATACATAAAGAACATTTCATTGTTGTAACTTGTTGTAAATCAACGCAAGCTGCTGAAATGAAAATTTAAAAAGTCTTAGAGATATGCATATTTTTATACGAATGTACTTATACCTGTCTCTTTCGAATTAAACACAAAAATATTTTCCTTATTTTGTATTACATGTAGTATAGGTTGATATTAAACAGGATTACATGAATATCTCCCTGAATAATAATTCCATAGTAACAAAAATATTTAAAAAATGATCATCTTTCCTGTACTGCGAATACAACGGGTCTTAAACAATTTCTTGTCTACAGGGAATAAAGTTGAGGAAAGAACAACACCAGGTGGATAATGGGCTTTTTGAAATTTAGGGAAAGCTATACGTTACATATATTAACATGAATATATGATGTATTTAATAATACAAACATACATTATAGTGGTTAGGAAATATTTATGGGAAAACATTGATTATATAAAGATAAATTCACATAGAATACATCATAGTGTAATTCCCTCTATCAAACAAATTGACAGATGTTCTAATTTACGGTTGCATTGAAACTTTCACTGTGCTCATAATGTTGCAGTTTTCGAATAATGCCACCTCACTGGCTCGGAGTGGATTGGAGGTAATTGAAATAAGCAATTCTGCTCAAGAAGTCAGGTTGCCGCCCGGTTGTTTAAGCGAATTAAAGATCTGGGAAACAAGACTGCATCAACCTTGCCTGTAGGACAGACGCCCTCGTATATGGCACTGTTATAACATGAATATAAAATTCCTTCTAATAATATTCTTAAAAACGAAGCAGAGTATGAATGAAATAATTGATTTGTTGGATTTGTTTCAATAGATTGATTACGAAATATAAATTTAATTATTTTTTTTCTTTTTCACACACACACACACACTCATATATATATATTATATATATATATATATATATATATATATATATATATATATATATATATATATGTTTTTTTTGATTTTGTTTTTTCCAGTTTCAGCTCTTGAGGTGTGGCCATGCTGGGGCACCGCCATTGTGGTGAAAGAGTACAGCAGGGATCACCACCCCCTGCCGGAGCCTCGTAGAGCTTTTAGGTGTTTTCGCTCAATAAACACACACAACGCCCAGTCTGAGAATCGAAACCGCGATCCTGCGACTGCGAGTCCGCTGCCCTAACCACTAGGGCATTGCGCCTCTACTATATATATATATATATATATATATATATTATATATATATATATATATATATATATATATATATATATATATATATATATATAGAAATATATAATATATATATATATATATATACATATTAGTACATTTTTTAGAAACATATACTACGAAAACAAATTCATATATACAAGTGTGAATGGTCATACACACATATATACAAGCACATATATGCATGCACACATTTACATACACATACAAACGCACAGACGTATATACTTGTGTACGTATGTGTGCATAATATATATATATATATTTATATATACATATACACATATATATATATACACGCATATGTATATGCGTATAAAAGTATATACATATATATATGTATGTACATGTATATATATATACATTCATACATATATATATATATATATATATATATGTGTGTGTGTGTGTGTGTGTATATATATATATATATATATAGCAATCTTCATATGCACATCCATACCCGTATAAATATGCATATGCACAATCACATAGATATACGTTTGTACAAATTCATATTTCGATTCATGCATATACATGTGAAGAAAAGCGCATACATACACACATACATACGTATATCCATACAGACATATATCATTAAATGCGATATTATGAGATTGTTACAAATGGTCGCATATAATTATTTTGACAAAATAAAGAATACCAAAGTAAGTACAAAAACTGCTGAAATAAATAAAACAACAGACTTTCAAGATTTAAGTCGTGATGGAGATATAAACGCCTTTCGTATTGTCAGAAAGAAAAAAAAACAGAAGGAAATAAATAACAAAAATCACAATAGGAATTGCACCCCATAATGAGAAGATACCAATACACACACACACGCAGACGAAGTTTATATTTGCTGATTTTATAACGAAAATATTATTTCTTGTATTTTTTACTTAAGTTGACGGAAAATATATTTCTTACCTGAATAAAATATTTTAAGTTGATCAGTGTTTCATGAAACCTAACAAGGTTTAAACAATCAGAGATAAAAGCGTAATGGTTATTTACATTTATGTATTTGTTATGCAAGACACTTGATATGAAATCGTCTGTTGTAACATATATTATTATACTTGTGTTTGGTCATATATTGCCAATTAAATAAACGCGCTTTGTATTTGGTGTTCACTTCAGTTTATTACTAATATCTTAGTTTCTTCGTCTAAGCTCTTTTACTCACACTTTTTTGACGGCTTCTGATTATCCTAAGTGGTTCCTATTCTTCTACTTATACTGATGCCATGATTGTGTGTGGCATGTACTATGTGCTCACAAAGGCAAAATGGAATAAGTAGAAAGAGACGGTAAACGTGGAATAGAGAGTTGCTAAACATGTGACAGTATGTGTCAATAAACAATGTCGACAAAGAAACGAGAACAGTGGTTCTAATGTTGACATGAAGAATTAAATATATGGTCCATTATTCATTGGCAAAATAATAGCCATCATGTATTAGAATATGATAGTTTTGAGATATATACATATACATAAAAAGGGATGTATACACACATACATGCAGAGAATTACATTTACACACAGACACACGTATGCACATACATTAATACACACACACAGAGATACTACACAGGTATTTGCACAAGCACACACACCCACGCACAGTTATATATCTTTTATCTATTATGTTTCACATCGTACCGGTTTCAGCCGGTGGCTGAAGCCATGCTGGTGTAGGGCCTTTACAACATCCAACGATTTTTTTTAGTATTGCTTCTGGTGAAGTAGCGAGTTGGACGTTGCCGTTCTTCTTAGTGATTCCTGCCGCCTTGTGGGTTCATCCGGTTCTGCAGATAAAAAGCTACTGTCTAGAGGCATTTTGAAGACTTCTGTGTCCACACATCGACGATCAACGATGTTCTGTGGTAGGGCATTAAAAATCGTGGTCCCTTGAATCCCATGCTACTACAACATTGGGTTTGTATCCTCGATGGAGAAAGACGGGACCTTCGGTACTCTGCAGTGCCGATCAGTTCGGGGATTGTTATAGCTTTCGATTCCAAAATTCGATCCACCATTATTATCCGTATGTTTAACACTTCATGTCGCTCACGTCTTCTCTCCAGGGAGTCGAGTCCAATTTCCTCTATTTCAGAAATGCTCTCTAGTAAATCCCGTGCATGTCTATCTGTAAAGGACATCTGTCAACTTCTATACGTTCTATATATAGTTTTTCTATGTCAGATTTTGGGTGTTGCATCCTAGACACTGTCATTATTTTTCTTGTTTTCCTATCTATTTTGGTCAGTTCATTTAGTGTCCAGTTAAGGATATTGTAGCTGTAACTTATAACTGGGACAGATAAAGTGTTAATACCTATTATCTTGTTTCAAGCATTGAGTTCTGTTTTAGTATTGATGTAACTCGTCTAGAATATTATTTTTTTACCTTCTCTTTCATTTGTGTGTGTTGTGTCTTATCTATTTCATGGATTCCTAAGTATTTGTAACTTTGGCTTTGGTCTAATTCTTTTATTTCATTGGTTTTATCTAGTGTGATGTTGCTACTATTAACTAGTTTTCCTCTTTTCAGGGTTACTTTGGCGCATTTTTCTAATCCAATTTCAAATCTATTTCTTTGGTAAATCCATCAACTGCCTTTAATAGTGTTTTCAGCTGTTTGCCATTTGCAGCGTATAGTTTTAGGTCATCCATATATAAAATGTGGCTGATCGTTTTGCCGTAACATTTATATCCGCATCCAATTCTATTTAGCATATCAGATAGAGGTGACAGTGCCAAGCAGAAAAGGAGTGGAGAGAGCGTGTCTCCCTGGAATATTCCTTTTCTACTGGGGATGGCTTTGGTTTTCATGAGTCCCTCTTTTGTTTGGAGCTGTAGCACTGTTTGCCACTTATTCATAGATTGTCCTATGAATTTTATGTTTGTTGGTGCTACTTTGTTAATGGCTAGTGTTTCTAGGATCCATGTGTGGGGGATGCTATCAAACGCCTTTTTGTAGTCGATCCAAGCCATACTGAGGCCTTTCTTCTTTCTGTGGCTGTCTTCAGTTACGGCTTTATTAATCATTAGTTGATCTTTCCAGCCATATGAACCTTTGCGGCATCCTTTCTGCTCTTCTGGAAACAGGTGTTTTCGAACAGGTGCTTGTTCAACCTTTCCGATATCACTGCTTTAAATGCCTTGTACATTGTAGGGAGGCAGGTTATTGGTCTGTAGTCTTCTGGTTTTGCTGTCTCATTTGATTTGGGAATTAAGATCTTTGAATTTTAATATTGTATAAGACTTATGGTGTAATAATATTGTTATTTATGTAAATATCGTTTTTTACGTAATGATCTAATTATCGTAATTTTCTTACAAAAACCTCGCTAAGCTAAGTATATATATATATATATATATATATATATATATATATATATATATATATATTTAAGATCTTTTAATTGTAATATTTTATAAGTCTTATGGTGTAATAATATTGTTATTTATGTAAATATCGTTGTTTATGTAATGATCTAATTATCGTAATTTTCTTACAAAAACCTCGCTAAGCTAAGTATATATATATACATATATATATATATATATATATATATATATATATATATATATAAGATATTTTAATTGAAATATTTTATAAGTCTTATGGTGTAATAATATTGTTATTTATGTAAATATCGTTGTTTATATAATGATCTAATTATCGTAATTTTCTTACAAAAACCTCGCTAAGCTAAGTATATATATATATATATATATATATATATATATATATATATATATATTTATATTTAAGATCTTTTAATTGTAATATTTTATAAGACTTATGGTGTAATAATATTGTTATTTATGTAAATATCGTTGTTTATATAATGATCTAATTATCGTAATTTTCTTACATAAACCTCGCTAAGCTAAGTATATATATATATATATATATATATTTATATTTAAGATCTTTTAATTTTAATATTTTATAAGTCTTATGGTGTAATAATATTGTTTTTTATGTAAATATTGTTGTTTATGTAATGATCTAGTTATCGTAATCTTCTTTATAATTATTACATATTAACTTTAAGTTCATTCGTAAGAATTTACTTATCGATAGATATGTTGTTTGATAGCAATTATACGATTTGTTTGAAGTTAGGTCTATGTATATACATGTATTAATAGAATTACTTGTAGTTTTAAATTTCTTATAATTATTATTTTAACTTATCTATTGTCTTTTTAAATTGATATTTGCTAGATTTATTATTCCCATTGATAAATATATTTATTGTATTTATTTGATACTATATAACTACGAATTGATTATTTCTTTAAGTATTTTACATATAAGATTTCTGTAAGATATTATTTAGCCAATGAGATATTAAATTATAGATAAAATCACCATTAGGCAAATCAAACAGTGAAAATCATAAGCCAATACATAGAAAAAAATTAATTAAAAATATAAAATATAAATATAAAAATATAAAATATAAAATTCGAAATTCAAATAATTATTTTATGTGCATATATATATTTATAGAGATTATTTTAGATCTTAATTATAATATTTATATACATTTATATATTTCATTAAAAATTTATATATTATATAAATTTTATATTTTTAATAATATAAAAGTTTTGTTGTAAAATATTTATGTAATTAGATATTGACTATTACTGATATTAGATTATTGGTGGGTTTCTTACCTTAAAAAAATAATACTTAAAAATTAAAATTAATATTTAACATTATAATTGATGTTTTCATTTCATCATAATCGTTAAGTTTCTAATTTGATAATACATTTTTTTTAAGTAAAATTATTATATTATTTATTTCTTAAAAATATTGTTTAAATATTTCTGTTTCCTTATTAAAATATTACAATTAACCTGAAGATTGACTGTAACCATAATTCGAATTATTAATTGAATTTAAATTACGGTTATTCGAATTGGTTACGGGCATGAAACTATATTAGTGTTTTTACTATTTCTCTTATATTAAACTTTTAATATTTTTTGATTGTTATATTATTTACAAAAAAAAATTAAATTAAATAAAATGATAAAATAATAAAATAACAATTAAATATATATATATATATATATATATATATATATATATATATATATATATATATATATATATATATATATATTTAAAATTCATATGTTTTAATTATTTAAATAATTTTTAAAATTTTAACTTTAATTTAAGAATTTTAATTTTCAATTTTCAATTTTATATTTTTTATATTTATATTTTATGTTTTTTTAATTAAGTTTTTCTATTATTGGCTTATGATTTTCACTGTTTGATTTGCCTAATAGTGGTTTTATCTCTAATTTAATATAATATATATTTATATTACGGAGATGTACTCGCATAGCAAGTAATTTGATCTGAGATCGTGTGCTGAAACGAGAACAATTGCAGCGTGGAAGGTGTTTATAAGCCATTTAAGAAACACACAAAAGCCGTTCGATTCACTCCAACATTTACGTTTAATTTGTCAAAATATTTTCGTCGCTAAAATCCGCGACCTGTTCACTGACAAAGTCCGTGCTGCATCTAAGAAAGTAACAGTTAGTTCGTCATATATATGTACGTATGTATGTTTGTATGTATGCATACATGTGTGTATGTATGTACGTATGCATGTACGCACATACGCCTGTGTATGCATGTATGTATGTATGTATGTATGTATTTATGTATGTATGTAGGTATGTATGTATGTATATATGTATGTGTGTGTATAAGCACGCACATACACTCTAGAAAACATAGAGTTATAAACCTGTAGCGATGGATGGATGTAGAGTGACCACTCATCACAACGCTATCAAATTTCAACTCCCTACGGCCGAGGCTAGAAAGTGAATTTATGACGCTTGCTCACAAGAACTATACCCTAAAATCTATTATCAGGTTTTTATCTCTATATCACAGAACTAACGTTTTACTATTGTTCGTATGTATGTATGTATGTGCGTATGTATATATGTATGTATGTATGTATGTATGTATGTATGTATGTATGTGTGTATGTACTTACGTACGCATGTGCGTATGTATGTATACGCGCTCGTATGCATGTGCCCATGTATGTGTGTGCGTACATGTACGTGCGTATGTACGTGTGTATGCCCATACGTAGGTATGTATATATGTTTGTATTCATGTGCTACGTATGTATGTGAGTGTCTAGGAGAATGGGTAGATGTGTCCGTGAGAGTGTGTACATGTGTATGTGTATGTGAACGTATGTCCGTGTACTGGCATGTGTCCGTCCAAGTTGTGTACATGACTGTTACTTTGCTGAAGGTTGTATACATATTTACATATATGTTTGTATAGACGCACACATATATATATATATGTGT
>NC_043011.1:64772713-64780213 GCF_006345805.1 Octopus sinensis | reverse complement strand
CTCTATGCACTCATACACAAACACGCCCATATTTATATACGCATACATACAAACGCATATACAAAAAAATGAATATACATATGCCCCCCCAGGGAAAATACTAAGTAAAAACGTATATATATATATATATATGCATCCTTATGCCCGCACACACGCACACATCTAAAACTGCCCACTCATACATATTCACACACGTGTACAAATGAATCTATATACACGTCTATATAGGCACAGGAAAAAATGCAGGATAGAAGAGTACAGAAAAAATTACTATGTGTGAAAATATAAAAAATATATGAAATAATAAAAGGTATAATGAGATAAAAAAACTTTTTGGGATATAATATATAAAGCAAGTTCTATCTGTTTTCTTTAGGGGAACAAAAACGTCACAAAAATTTAGTCACATATGGGCATGATCCGAAAAGTTCTGTCATTGAGTTTAGACATGTAGTAGGGTCTAAGCTGCTTTTCCAGATAAGCCATCTCTCCACGTCGTATAGACCGCACCTTCCGCTGCCGTTGGTGTAGGGCTTACATTTGGCCAAAATCTTCCAATGGATGTTATAATCGACACCTTTATCTTTTAAAGACAAAATATGATTAGATAATTTTGTTGCTTTTCTTTTGTTCCAGTGCCTAAATCTCAAGGTGTGGGTATTGAACCTGGCCTTGAATTTACCCTATGTAAGGCTCATGTATTTCTTCGTCAAAACGTTTTTTTTAGTGGTTATAGAGTCCACGGTAGCTTCATAGATGATGGTCTCGGACATGCAAGCTCTATTTAGCGGGCACACATTTTTTATTCCTGCATGAACAGCTGTTTTCTTGTGGTTTTTGTGTGTTATGTGTGATTATATTTTTAAAATTGGTAGTAGAACTAAAACTAATTTTTAAATTGTGTTTATTGAAGAGTTTCCTATAGGTATGGATAACTGGAAAATGTCTATCTATCAGTGTTAAGAGATATTTACCTATATTGAAGGTCACCTCGGGTGAGTAAGGGGGTGTAAACCAGATGATATTCCTATTTGTATTTTCCCCTTCTTTACTGTTGGGCTAGAAACAGGTGTATATTTTATTTTTTCGCTAAAACCACTATCATTTAAAGCCTTGTAAACTGGGGCAACGCTATTAAAAATGTCCTTATCGGAGGAGAGGCTAGAAATTCTCTTACTAATATTTTAAACTAATTTTTTAAATACTATGGGGGGATGGCATGGACCTAGATTAATATAACTAAGTCTATCTTTGGGCTTCCCATAAGGCTTATAAATATTCTTATTTAGATCTAAGGAAACGTCTATGAAATTGACAACCGTCAGGTTAGTATCTACAAAGATGATTCCCTCGCTTTAATCGATAATACAAATGGACCAGCACAGGATCGTTTTAGGAAGGATATTATCCGATTAATGAAATACTTCGGACTTAGTATAGCTATAAATACTCACCTGACGGTTGTCAATTTCCTAGACGTTCCAATTTAAACAATAAGCTTCCATGACATTCTTTCCAGCAAAAAAAAGTTATGCATTGAACCTCAGTACAAATTACAATTTTCTAGATGACCCATTCATAGTTTTGCTCTTTTTCTTTCAATTTCTTCTGCATGGTAGTGACTATAGATTTCAGCACATTTTACACCCCCGCCCCCACACACACAAACACACACACACAGACACACACACACAAACACATACATACAGACACACACACACAAACACACAAACACACACACTTATATATATATATATATATATGTATATATATACGAGTAAGTACGTAAACGCAAATCGATGTAGAAAAAAATTACTCGAATACCGGAAGTGTAATGTGTCTTGTTTTTTATATCAAAATTCAATAACATCACAGATATATATATATATATATATATATATGTGTGTGTGTGTGTGTGTGTGTGTGTGTGTGTGTGTGTGTGTGTGTGTGTGTGTTTGTGTGCGTGCGTGTGTGTGCATGTGTATGTGTATGTGTGTGTGTGTAGACTCAGGCAAGGTTTTGTCGACTGAATTGAACCCCTAACTTACTATTTAAGCCTCCTACTTCTACTGTACCGTTAGGTTACATGTACATAATCTCACCATGAACTGCTGTGAGTGAGTGGTGGAAGACAAATCCACGCACAAATATCCGCACACATTTACAGTATTTTTATTTCAATTCCCTACGAAGCTATTTTTCTGTATCAAACGGCAGTATGTGTTTGTGTGTGTGTGTCTGTGTCTGTGTTTGTGTGTTTTTGTTTGTGGGGGGTGTGTAAAATGTGCTGAAATCTATAGTCACTACCATGCAGAAGAAATTGAAAGAAAAAGAGCAAAACTATGAATGGGTCATCTAGAAAATTGCAATTTGTACTGAGGTTCAATGCATAACTTTTTTTTTTTGCTGGAAAGAATGTCATGGAAGCTTATTGTTTAAATTGTCCTCTGTTTGTTTCTTTCGGATCATTAACTGAGAAGTTTTTAGTCTGCATTCCTTTTTTTAAATTCTTATATATTATTTTTTATTGAACAATTTCCAAATTTACTGAAAACAAATAAACACACCAAGAGAAAATGATATTGAGAAACTTGTTAGAATAAACTGTTACATAATACAGATGTGACACAATCACGTAATATATCAACTCTATATCTGTGTATAGTTGTTTCAATATCATTCTTTATTTAGAGTATTTTGATCTTCATGTTTTATTTTTCCGTGTTCCCAAACCTTTCTCGTGACGAAGACGAGCGATACTGTCATCTGCTGGAGTATGGTGGCATTCGGTTACCCTAATGGTAACATATATGTAGAGGGTGTAGTGCTTCACCGATAAACAATAGGCGGTAGATCTATCTGGGTTTACACAAGAAGTAACATGGAATAGCTACTTTGAGGTGGCAATTAAATCTACATGTTAAATGTTTGCAATTATACGTGCCCTGAAAATACCTGCTGATCCAATTGTTGACAATTCCTCTTGCTGCGTCTCAAATTTAATTTCCTTCATTCCTTCAGTGAATGAAGTCCATAACACAAATACTTATTATTTGGTCGTTTAATTGTGTGTATGTGTGTGTGTGTGTTTCCATAGCTCCACTATGTCTTACCTTTTGGGGGTCCATGAAATAAGTATGATTTGTGTACTTGGATCGATGTACTCTATTTACGCCCTTCCCCTGGAACTGTTGGCCTTGTCCCAGCATTTGAATCCATACCTATAATACTTCAGAATTGCTGACTGCAAACGAATCTGTGTTTACTCGCAACGGACGGTAATATTCTAGCAAGTTCAGTGGTATAACGCACACTACAGATTGGCAATAATGTCTAATACACATGGTGCAAATATGTTCCACGTTTGTGTAGATAGGGTGATTTCAATCATCATGTGAAACTGATAAGTTTTTGCTGATACAGATATACAAGCAATATTCATATGATGACATTTTTACACTGATAAAAATAATATAAACAGAATGACATTACAGCAGAATTACACAGTAATTATGATTTTATTGCACATATATTTCAAGGATAATGAAGTGCATCAAATGTTCCTCAAATTTGGTGTGTTGTACAAGTTAGAAACTTAAAATTTGAAACGATTACATATTTATAAATATTTTTACGGAAACATATAACAAGCAGCAGACGCGGCATTCCATCACATCAAAACCGATATCATTATAACCAGTAATAGGACGCTTGGTGACTCAAGGCGGCGCGAAGGAGCAGCACTTTGTTTCGCAATTACGTTGGCTAGAGTAAATAGAAAGAACGGTACTTAGTTGGTTTTGAGTTTTAACTTTTATATTCATTTGCCTTTCAAGAACTGCTTCAACAAAATACATATATTATAATCCGTTCTACAAAAGGCCCAAGGCCTAAAATTTGGAGAAGATGATCAGTCGATTGCATCGACCCCATTGTTTAACTGGTAATTAATACCTATTTCTTTACTGCCCACAAGGAATTAAACACAGAGGGAACAAACAAGGAAAGACAAAGGGATTAAGTCGATTACATCGATCCCAGTGCGTAACTGGTACTTAATTTATCGACCCCGAAAGGATGAATGGCAAAGCCAACCTCGGCGGAATTTGAACTCAGAACGTAACGGCAGATGAAATACGGCTACGCATTTCGCCCAGCGTGCTAATGTTTCTCCCAGCTCGCCGCCTTCAAAGCACAGATATCTAATGCGTCGATCTATTGGATTAATTTTCCTGTTCTCGGCAGGGTTCATTTCTAATTATTTTATGGATTATAAAAACAAAATATACAATAACATAACTGGATCGGCTTAAATTATAGAATTCTTGTATTGGTATTTACATTATAAAAACGCAAGGTTATATTCAGTGGATACATACACGCAAAAGAATTATTAAATAGTAACTATAACTTTGTCAAACCCCATTTCATTACCGATAATGATTTCATTCAATGAAAATTCGTGTTCATTGGAATTTTAGGTAATAAAATTCAGTGTAAACTAATTGTATGGGACTGAATCCGTTGAAATAGTATTTCTCCCAGTATTATAGTAAGTAATGAAAATATCATACCACACTTTTTCGTTTTATAAATGTTAGTGAAGTAATCATTACAGTCCTTGTACTTTCCAGAAAAACATTCCATCATCTTTTTCATGCGACTAAGAGGCAAAAATAATTTTGGAAATGAAGTTAAAATATGTTTGGAAATATTTAGTATACAACATCAAAATAACATAGTATAAAATCACAGATATTTACTTTTAATAATATGAAATGAAATACATATATTTCTACTGTACGTTTTCAATACAAATGGCCAAAATGGGCATTGTTTTTTCGAAGAATTTTTATCTATCATAATAGTGTTGATTCCCCAATTTCATTGTTGGGATAACTTGTATTATTTCTCTTATTTTATGCAGCGAGCTGTTACAGTCGTTTGCACGCAGGACAAAATGCTTAGCAGAGTTTTCGCCGTCATCCGCATGCCCCGAGGTTGACTGAGTAATTCAACAATCCGACGTTAAAGCACAAAGTGTCATTAGAGCACAGCGGTCGTTCTTATCGACAAGTTCCATTTCACAAAATGTAAGGCCTCATGCCTCAAGTAGAAGGAATTATTTCTTATATTTACCTCATGATAATATACAAGCAGAGTTATTTGAGCATTGCACAAATGAATCTGCATAGCGACAATATATATGGTTCGTTATTTTCTGAGTCCAAGTCATGTCACGGTCAATTTGATTTTTGCTCTTTGTGTTCATGCGATGTCTCGTCGTTGATGTAATTGGCGAGACTCCTCAGTCTAAGAGTTGGTGGCCTTGAGCCGTTATTTTTAGTTATTATCTATACAGCATCGATATATTTGGTAGAATCATTTGAGAGTTGGGAATATTTAATACGATTGTATATTCTTTCTTGCTAGGTGCTGGGCTTTAATACGGGTTAGGTGAAATGTTGTAGTCGCAAGCAATACGATTGCCTTTCATATATTGTGACCAATTGTCTGGACTAAACATTTCTAATCAAAATATTGCTGTACTTAAACCTAAGTTTGAATTAATTAATAACCTATATGTAATAAGTTGATTAATCTGCAAAATCCTTATTGTTTTTGCTCATCATTTCAGGATAAAGAAAACAATTGCCAGAGAATCAGCGAAATCGATGATATCACCACGACTCCAATGATCAAAATCTCTATCCGCATAACAATGCAAGGAACAGAATGTTTCTTAATTTAATTATATTCAGCTCTAAATACTAGTGAACGCTAAATAGATTTTGCGGGATTGAGATAATGTATGTTATGTAATGTGAGTAATGTTTTCAAGAAATATCTCCAGAGTGCTGTAGAAAAAAAAATGTACATACATATAGCATTCCTTCAACATTGCGGATGAAGCATGTCATCAGGAAGTTTAATTTAGTACAGAAGGGCTCTTTACATTTCCTATTGTGGTTAGTTTTCGTAATTAATATATTCCACTTTCAAAACACCATTCCCTTTGTCCAATGAGTCTTGTACTATCAATTAACCGTAAACTTTATCCCAATTTCACGAAATGGAAGGACAAATACTAATAAATAAATATTTAATATATATTCGGCCGTCTCATCAATAACGCATTTTTTTTCAATTTTAGCAGGCAAAGGGTAAACAGATTTTGAAGAATGCAATTCGAATTTAACAGTCATTTTCTCAAAGCAGCAACGGAAGTAACAAAGGGGAATATTCGGCATAATTTAGTTTGTGAGTTCAATAAAGGCAGCAACGCAACGGAAAATGCAAAGAATATTAAAGGGAAACGAAGAATAACCGTAAGCCCGAGTCAACGGCGGTTGCACAAATTTTGAGCCGGGGATTACAGCCTAGGATACGAGCCCTGTCCTGGAGGACTCTACAGCTCGATGAGGACCTCCTGCAAAATCACGTGCAATACAATCTCATCGTAACTGTTGAGTAACTACCAGAGAAATTTGAATTAGGTCTTTTAATCATTCATCGACCCTGCGTGCCATCGGAAAAGCGGGCAAATTGGACCCATATGTTCTTCACAAACTTTCTGAGTCTAATCAGATGCAGAGAGGTAATATGTGGTTCTCTTTGCTGTAAAGTCTCACGAATGAACCTTTCGTGCACCGAATAGTGGCTGCCATCGAGAAATGCATTCTCTATAAAAAAGTATCAAGCGCCAGTGATTAGGGAAAGGAGAAACAGCGACACGCCAGGTGTTATTATCTGTTTGATGATATATGGAAGGTTTAGTGCACTTTGAACGTTTAAAGCCAAGCCAAACGATAACAAAGGAGATCGATTGCGAGCACCTTGAGCGGCTTAAATCAGTGGTAGAAGGTACTAGCTTTGTTTTCAAAGCGAAAGGTTTTCTTCCATCAGGATAATGCTCGGCCATATACGGGAAGGATGACATTAGAATGTCTGGAGCAGTTAGAATGGGAAATGATCCCAACACACTATATTTGCTGGATATTGCCTATCTGACTATTATTTATTTCGCACACTTGAACATTATTTGGAAGTAAAAATATAAGGTCGGAACAGTAAAGGGGGAGTAATGTACGTCACGGAAAAGTGAACTTTGGGACGTTGCTAGTGTAACAGATAGATGGAAGAGCATTGTAGAAAATGAAAGAAAGTATATTGTAGATTACAAACTGAACTTTGTTAATTATCTATTCGAAAACTAAAAGTATAAAAGCCACATTATTTATGGAATAATCCAATAAATATTCATATACAAACATCTACATAAGAACATATATAGTGCTTTAAAAGTGAGGTATAAAACACGTCTTTCTTTAAGAAAAGTGGATAATATCGACCCAAGTGCATAACTGGTCTGTATTTTCTCGACACCGAAAGGACGAAATGTTAAGTGGGCCTCTGAATATTCAAGTCAGCACGTGAAGACGAACGAATTGTCGCAAAGCACTTTGCCCTGCGTGAGAATGTTTCTTCCAGCTCACCGCC
>NC_043011.1:64745213-64765213 GCF_006345805.1 Octopus sinensis | reverse complement strand
CTTAGTGCACTTTTTGAAGAGTGCAGTTCGATTATCACGAATTTAATTTTTAAAATGAGGGTCGGGCAATAAGTGTAAGCAAGTGTCAAAGGTGGTTCTAGAAAGTCCGAGCTGGAAACTACAGCCGTGTACATGAGTCACATCTTGGAAGATTAGTAGGGCTTGACGATGACCTCCTGAAAATCTTGGTGGAACAAAATGCCATCGAAATTATTGAGTTAGTAAGAGAGAGACTTGCATTTGGTCATTAAACCATTCATTGACTCCTATGTGCCATCGGAAAATTCAGGAAATTGGGTGAATAGGCCCCTGAAAATTATTAAATTTAAAGTCGCCAAATACAACCTGTTCGAAATTCCAAAGAATGTAAAAGTTTCAAAGGGAAACGATAACCTGCCCACCATATTCGTCAGGTACAGACCCATCTGCTTATCAATTATCTCGCAGATTTCAAAATTATTTGGACGAAAAAATATGAATTCTGTAGACGACTCAGAACAGTAATGGAAGAGTATTGTTCGTCATAGACAAGTGAAATGTGGCAGTGGAGCTTTGCAAGTCTAATCGCTAGAAGGAAGATAATTGTTGAGAATAAAGGAGATTATTTTTTAGATTAAAGAAAGAATTTTATTTATCTTAATTTTGAAAGCTGTATGAAGCATAAAAAACAGTATTGTCTGGCCCCATTGGCTACTTCCATCTGACTTCTATCCTCCAGAAAGTCATGAAGCCACACTCCCAATTTTCCAACTATGCCAAGATCACGCAGTTTGTGACACAGCATTCCATGAACCACTTTATCAAAGGCCTTTGCAAAGTCGAGATATATGACTTCCACATTTGAGTGGTTAAGCAGTCGTTTCAGCACCCAGCCATACTGTTGCAGGAGCTGAGTTAAGCAGCTTCTTCCTGGTTGGAAACCATGTTGAGTATCAGGCAGCAAGTCATTTTCTTCAAGGAAGATGATTAGTTTCCTTCTGACTATTCGTTCCATGACCTTGCTGATGTGTGAGGTCAGAGAGATAAGTCGGTAGTTCTTGGCCTCCGCTCTGCAACATCCTTTATGAATAGGGCATATTTTATCTTCCTTCAGTTTTCTTGAAAGTTTGTCAGTTGCAAGGAAGCTCTGAAAGAGGAACTGCAGTGGTCTTGCTAGGACTCTCTTACATACTTTTAGAAGAATTGCTGGGAATCCATCGGGGCCAGTAGCTGAGTTTGTTTTCATTTCATCTATAGCCTTTATTACATCGTCTTCCTTTATATTGATGTAATCAATCATTGCTGCCTCCGATTTTATATCTGCAGTGGTAAAGAAGTAAGTTGAATTGCTGACTTGAAAATACCCTAGGGGAGGCGTGAAAACACTCTTGAATTGCTCATTCAGTATTTTACTTACCCTCATTGGTTTTCCTGTGAGTGTACCATTATTTTCAAGGAGTGGCCCTATCCTACAGTGCACCGTAGCTGTTTCTTTGGCATACCTGTAGAAAGCTCTGGGGTTAGATGTTTATGTTGTCTATAGCCCGGGCTTCTTTGTTAGCTCTTTCATTTTCATGGGAGAGTTGAAGACATTTTTCAATTTCCAACAGTTTTATTTTCAGGCGGGACTTTTCACTGCTTTCAATTTGTTTGTTTAGGCGAAGTGAAACTTGTGTACGCCATTTCATTAGAATTTTCCACTCCCTGGGGATTTTGCTCTTTTGTACAGAGGCTTTTCTCTCTGGGACACATTTGTAGCATATGGCTTGCATTACAGACATGAATTGTTGAAGTTTCATGTCAATGTCTGGTGCGGATAGACATTCAGGCCAGTTTTGTTTGAGGATCTCTTTCTCAATTTGTTTCCAGTTTGCCTTATGGAAGTTCAAGCTGGAAAGATTCAGAGAGTTTCTTGTAAGCTGCATGTCCATGCTTTCCTTTAGCCCGTACATGGTCAGCTCTACCATGTTGTGATCCGAGAGAAGTGTCGGTGTCACTTTCACATAATGGATAATATCCATATTATTTGTGAGGCAGAGATCCAGTATGTTACCTGCCCTGGTTGGTTGGAGTATTACTTGCTCCATGTACAGAGTGTTGATGAGGTTCAGGTGGGACATCACCTGTCCTCGTTCACGTCGTGTCATTCCTGTGAGAGAAAGGTCCTCGGGCCATTTGACATTGGGTAGATTGAAGTCTACAAAAAGAAGTACACTTATGTGTTGTTTTAATGTGAATAGAACTTCTATTTTTATAAGGCAAACTTCAAACATGCTTACATGGCTTGGGGCATCTGGATGGCGATATGTAGCACACATAACTACACCAAGTTGCCTTATATGTACAATTAGTGTGTCACACACCGAATTTGAGAATGACAAAAGGACCTAAGGTGTGAGGTCCTCACGGATGTACATAGCAACTCCTCCATGACTCCTTTCTTTTCTGTATGTCTGTAGTACAACATACCGTGGTATGTGTATTTCTGCATCGGCTATGTCCGGTTTCAGGTGAGTTTCCGTAAGTGCTATGCATAAGGCTTGATTGCATGCAACAAAGTCACTCAAGAACGGGATTTTTGTCCTGTTACTGAGTGTTAGCAGTCCTCTGATGTTCAGTAGGAGCATCGAGGTGATGTATGTGCTGCTGCCGGCGGTGTCCAACTTGGGTCTATTTGCTGTGGCGGTCTTGTGAATTATGGATAGTCCCATCTGCGTGTTTGAGTTTGATGGAGCCAGGTTAGCTGCTGTACAATCTTTTGTGCCATGCACAAAAAAAATTCTTGTTCAGCATCTATCTATACGTATGTATACATATATATATGTATGTATGTATGTATATATATATATATATATATATATATATATATATATATATATATATATATATATATATATACATATATATATATAATATATGTATCTATCTATGCGTGTGCATGTACGTATATATATATATATATATATGAGTGTGTGTATATATATATATACATATATATACACACACACACACACACATATTATTTATGGGACGTCACCAACAAGTGAAAAATACGTAAACACATGAGAGATAAGAACGGACAAAATACGAAAAGAAGATAGCTCCTCATCAGTTGTCGAACTGTTCATTACACCCAATTTCTTGTTTTTAACGGCAAGACAGGAAAGCTTCATAAGACAGTTGTGTCCAGAGATTTAAACGATAGAATTTCAGGCAGTGGTAGTACTTCCAACGAACAAACAACAACGAAATATACGTACAGACGAAGACAAATAATAAGGGCTGTACGTTTACGTACTTTTCACTCGTTGGTGATAACCTGTACACAATGTGCCTGTTTTATTTGCTTGTAATCGAACGACACGCAGACTTGTTGTTTTTCTGATATTTCTACATCTTCATCATCTATGTCTTAATACAAATATGTTTTTATTTGAATGGAATATCTCAGTTCATTGAATACTTTATCTTATACCATATAACATATGTATGTGTATATATATATATATATATATATATATATATATGTTTGCACATAACCATTCAAAGCCTTTTCCAAGCGTATATATTGACATTTCAGGTCATGGGCGGGATACGATCCATTAGTGTTAGTGTTGAATTT
Organism: Octopus sinensis; assembly: GCF_006345805.1. Classification (NCBI taxonomy): domain Eukaryota; kingdom Metazoa; phylum Mollusca; class Cephalopoda; order Octopoda; family Octopodidae; genus Octopus; species Octopus sinensis. The sequence goes on along the minus strand of NC_043011.1, from coordinate 64,761,612 downwards.
ATTTACATGAATGTATTAGTGTAGTATGTATTATATTTCTGTAGAATTATGTTCTGAAAAATATATGCATAGTATTTTGCAATTAAGCTTGTAGATGTTTTTCTTTTCTCAGGTAATGAAAACGTGTAATATCTAACGTACAAATTATTTGGCTCTTTTGAAGGAAAGTTTGTGAAATAGCATATTAATAATGAATTCAAATTCGGAGTTGGAAATAGTTAATGTTTACTGAAGCACTATCTTCTTCGTACAGCTTTCATCTTTGGATATACATAGAATGGAACAGGTGTTTGATCCATTAAAGTGCCATAACTATTACTATATGCACCTGTAATATAATGTCTCAAGGAATTGTGTTATGTTTGTAATGGCAATTAAAATAATTTCCCTCTGCGCCAACGTGCTAAGTATCACGTACATATATCAAAAGCTCCCATACACATGCAGATAAACGTGTGTGTTTTGTGTGTGAGCATATATATGTGTGTGTTTATGTGTATGTGTGAGTGTGTCTGTGTGGGAACATGTATATGTGCATGTGATTGTGTGTGTGTAAGAGCGTGTGTTTGCGCATGTTAAAGTATCTAGGTGAAGCAAACAAGTTCGCAAGATTTCACAAGGACATTTAAATTAATTTAGCCATATAATGAATGGTAGAGAAAATCTCTGACAGCTGCTTGTGGGATATCGCAGCTTTTAAAATGTCGTGCCGAGCTAAGAATGCATACGTTGCGTATTCCATCATCGGTGAGAGAGGGATAGATTCAATATATATCGTAATGGAATAAAAATTCCTGAACAATGATAATTTTTGTCGTTCCTTATATTCAGAGAGGCAGGAGAGGTCTAAATGAATCCGTTTAATTCCAATGCGATCCGGTATTTCTTGGGTAAATGCACGATAGGAGGGAACGGTTAGATAGTAATTTATGGTGAGCGGAAACTGATGTTATCATTTCCAAATTTGGACAAATTATGACAGGAGGAATGGAGTACACTGCGGAGGGAGAAAGTATATTACATGGTAGTTTTATTAGTTATATCCTTATCACTACATCGAGGGCAACTACTGTCCAGAGAGTTAAAGAAAGCGTAAGTGGGAAGACAGTGAGACAAGGGGTAAATAAGGCAGACATGGGACCTACAGTATGCATAGGGTGTGCGTAGAGGTATTAAACCATTTATAAACAAGTTGCTATACGTCACATAGTGTGTGTGTCGTCAATTTTACTAAAGGCGAAGGGTGACTCGGGGCAATCTTAGTTGTGTTAATGTTAGAAACAAATCCTGCATTACTAAACAAAAAATTTAAGATTTAAGGTTTAAATCTGAAGTTAACATTCAATATTATAAAAGTGATGAAGTGTAAGCATAACAAATAAAAGTAAAATAAATTAAAATTTAAAACTGAGCATCCGTAGTTAATGTAAATATATTTCCATAGACCTGTAGGAGGACAAGTAGGACCTACAGAGTCTGTGTATATTAATTTAGTAAGAGCGAAGGGTTATGTGTGTGGCGGCATCATTTATGTAATGTGATAACCCGAAATGCTAGTTTTGTTTTACATATAGAAGGAACCATCGCAGTTATCATTGATGAGGAACTTTTATTCTAATGTTAAATATATTTAACCGATTTGTTTGTAACTCTCTCTCCTATCTCGGGATACTCGGCATATGGAAAATTCACTCGGCACGATGTTCCCATTGCTAGGATATCCAAGACACTTTTCTACCATTCGTAACATGTGCCAAAATGTTTACCTCTAATTCCTATTTCAACCTACATATTCTGAGTGAAGGAGAATTCATTTCAAACAGCGTCGGATAATCGGTCACAAAACTACTTTAACTGCCGTTCGTCCTGGAATTTGTGTGGCATGCGTATTTAAATAGTCAAAGCGAATGCCTGTTCGTTTGAATCTTGCTGAGGAAAAGCCTTCGTATTACTAAATCAATGTTGGTTCATTTTCTGCGTTTCAGGCTATTTTTACATTTGTTCTGGTGTTTGTTCTTCCTTTCTTCATTGTATTCCTATCATAATGGCTGTGTTTAAACCTAAACGCAGGAACAGTGTCTCCTTCATTATTGTCAGAACACAATATTACCGTGCTAATCGTCAATTCTCTACTTTTATATATCGCATGTATTTTCCAATCTTTGTATGTAGATCTCATTGACATTATTTCAAGGATGCAGCGCACTCAAGTTCCTGTAACCAATTTCTGAAGAACTGCCTTCGTACACTTTAGAAAAGAAGAAATATTTCCCAAATCGTGTATATCTAGGATATTAACACGCATTTATTTTTCGTCAAAGAACTCTCAAAATGTCCTCTATTATTCTTCGGATGTATTATCTTTTGTAATTTACAAAGAACAAATTTAAGTATTATAATACTTAAATTTGTTATTAATTCTTTTTGAGCGATGTGATGCTATTAAATTTTAATATGTTTAAAACGTTATAAAAATCTTTCTAATTATTTTCATAATTAAAACGGCAGAAGAAAAAATTCTCAACATTCATTCCATTATTCTTCCTAAAGAGAGTTACACATATGATCCAGGAATATTCCCCTGTACTTAGCTTTATGATATCCTATTGGGAAGATATTCTCGGTAAAATTGCCAGAGTAAGCAATAGAATGGAAATGGTTCGTCTACATGTAATGATTTTTCGTCCCTTGTGGGTAGTAATAAAATCACATGTAATGCTTTTATCAATTCCACTATCCAGAATCCTCCCATTCTTATGAAAAATAACTGTTATATTCTTAATCCTTAGTAATTCTACACATTTAAAAATTCTGTTGTTCTTCTAATTGATTTTCCTACAAAATAACGCTATACAATTCATAGGAATACATTTGATATACAATTCGTAACTTCCATAGCGATAGTAAGCTGGCAATAAGTTTATATTTGCTGACTTCTACCCGTATTGTACATTATGATTTATTAAGAGTATCATTTGTCTTGAAACTTATATAAGATTCCTATATTCCAAAACCCTGTCAGAAATCATTGTGAGATTTAAAACCAAAATTTCGGAAAATAACCAGTTTCTAATTTGAAGAATTTCTAAGCACTGTTAATGTTTCTCATGGTAACATCTATATCCCCATCTTTGGAATATTTCCCATCGCAAATTTAAACTCCCATATCATTCTCTTTCAGTGTTTTTACTGCTCAGCCGGTATTTGAGAAGTGTAGGTATCGATACTCTCTAAAGGCGTACTGCTCACTTTTTTTCCGTCTTGTAAGTGTATTTACGATTTATAAGCTCTTTCCGCACCTATCCTGCGTTCGAGTATTGATTTATTTTCTGTAGACTACCAACTGACTTGGCAATTCTTAGTGTCTTTACTGATTTTTCTGAGATACCAAATGATTTTATTTAGCGTTATAAATAAAGGGATTTCTGAGCTGAACGGCACAGAGTTCGAACTTGAGAGGTACAGGGTTCGATATCATTTGCTTTAGCATTTAGTATTTCACTAGATGACTGTTTGTTATTTTTGAGAGTAATTTTTACATTCGAGTACGTTCCAAATATTTAAACTTCTGTCCATAATTCAGTTCACATTTAAATATATTTGTTACTACGTTCTTCTATGACACTCTTTTATATAATAAACTCAAGAGAGGATCATTCGATGGGATCTGTTTCTATATACTCCTGTTCAGAATATGCATTGAAGTGCAGATAATGTTTCCATTCCCCACGCCACATTTGGCGCGAGCCTGATAAGATGAAAAAATAAAGATATGTTGTTCGACGAAACTTACACCATATATTACATTCAAATTTTGGCACAAGGCCAGAAGATTTCTAACAGTAGGAAAATCGATGATATTGTCGGCAGTGACCCATCGGTACCTATTTTAACGATCTTGAAATGATGAGAAGCAAAATCGATTTCGGTGGAAATTGAGCACAGAATTGAAAGACGGATGAAATGCCAGTAAGATTCTGGTAGGCACGTTTATGATTCTGCCACCTTTCCACGTTATAATATTGGCATTTCTTATAGGTAGTAGATTGTGTACTGCTTCAGAAAAAAATACATTAAAATAAGTTCAATGAAGAGAACTCGTTTAATGCAGTACATCGGAGTGCACGGTGGCTCTTAAAACTTTAAGAGACACATAGTATTTTAAGTTCATTTCCAATTCATATTACTAGATATAGGATATATTAAAATAACAGACGTACAAAAAGTATTCATAATATAGTGATGTTTCTATAGACATTTACTAGCTTCTTTATTAGTATACATACCTATATATGCAAAAGACAAAATAGAGTGAAAAAACAAGAGAAGGCCTGTGTTATATGGTTAAAGAATATATTTGAATATATTTAAAATGTTAGAATGGCGTTATAAGAGTTTGAATATATTAACATTCTTTTTGGAGATACGAAACTGGTTATTTCCCCCAAAACAATGTAAATATGCGCAAAAATGTATAACATTTTCCTAACATAATGATTTAAATATATCCTTTTACCATATAACACAAGCCTTCTGTAGTTTTTTTTTCATTCTATTTTGCCTTTTATATATTCAACCAGGTGCTTTACCATACCAACGCATTCACTTATATATGTTCGTATACGGTCAGTGCGTGTATTCGGTCAGAGATGCGGTCAGAGCGACGAAACCGTTCTGCATGAAATCGTGCAGTGTCCAACAATCTCCGACCTGTGGACTTATGTCGAACAACTGCTGTCACGTGTGGGACGAGTCGGTTTATCAGCCGAGTCTATCGTTAATATCGTCACGCCTCCTTCCTTCAAACGGGAAGAAAGAGCCATTTTTATCATACTTGTGGCTATGGCGAAAGAATGTATCTCGTGGACGTGCCTGAAAGGATTAGAGACATACACTTTCCTCTCTGGTCAATCTCTCATCAACTTTTTCAAGTATCACTTGAAAAGGAAAGTGAGAGTAGAGAGGCAAGTTTTGTCTAGTGAATGTTCTAAAAAAGATGGGTGAATATAGCAAGGATGGCACGTATGAATGACGAAGCCACATTGAGTATGATCCTATGAACGGTAAAAATTTAATACAGAGAGTTACTTATTTGTAAAAAAAATGTAACATGTGACTTCATTGACCGAGGTTACCGTGGTCTTTTGAGTAGGCTTTTCTTTCCACGGGTAAACTTCACCTGTCTTCCCGTTTACACTTCATATTGACATTTCTGTGATAACGATACCTATTGATCGAAAACCAAACCCCCTTTTTATCCCCAAATGAAAAGCTCTACCTTGTAATTTGTCCCGTCTGTGTGCAGCCGTGTGTGGCTAATAAAGAAACATATATATGAGTGTATACCTATATCTGCAGATCGATACATACCCATCCACACACAAGGATAAATATAAATATGTACATATATACAAAAAATACATATATAAATATATACATATGTATATATACATACATACATATATATATATATATATATATATATATATAAATACATTTATAAAATTTTGTTGCAAGATACCTGATTTCTGAGTCATATGTTCAAATCGTTACTATTGTATTTCATGATGATGATTTTGTTGTTATGTTTTGTCAAAATATAGAAGGAAAATATTACCGGTATTTATTTTGTATAATTTTTGAAATCACGTTTATTATATACCGTCTTCAATTGAAATGTCTTAGAATTCTCCGCAATGTCCACCTCCATATTTTGTATATAAAAGTTTGATTTGTATGGATCTCTAATCAATTGTTTTCACCCTTGCCTGGAAGATATTCTTTCAGTCATTACACCCACAAGCTTATCTCTACCATAAATATTGGTGCTATGGTGGTAAAAAAAAAAAAATGTGTATACATTCATGCACCTGTTCAGTATATATCCCCAACATAAAAAGAAACTCCATTAGCCTGGAACATATTCCGCTATTATGCCTCCATTTTGTGGTGTAAAATGTCTGCGATTCACAATTCCATATATATTTATGTTAGTAGTTTTTAATTTTTTTAAATCAATCAAGGCAAATAGTAAAAACAAAAATTGAGTTTTGGTACAATTGCCAGGTAAGTTAATGTTTCACAATGAAGACTAATTCAGAAAAACTTCTGGTAGCTTATTTCCCTGCCCTGTACCCATACAGACACAAGCATTTACTTAGTAACCACATCTGTGTTCAAGCATATGCAGTTCACGGGAATTGACAAAATGGCGTATTCGATAAAGATTTTGTTTTTAATATCAACAGTTAGGGTGCAAATCTAGTGGTACAGTTTCAACAAAAATAACTCTGAAGGAATGTAATAATAAACTTACATATCCGACCAAACACAGATAAATAACAACACAGATAAATAAGAACACAGATATTTCATTAAATATTTATTACTGCTCACCGGGTTAATGACAGATTTGTCCAACATATATTTGGTTTAGAACTGCAAGAAAAATAGATATGTATTTAAACATCTACCTTGAAGATAGTATCATGCAAATGAGAGAAATGTATACATCCATACATGAATATATAAACATTTACACACATGTGGACAGGGTATCCAGAAACTGAAGCAATCGAAATGTCCGGCTTTAATAACTATATATATATATGTAATAAGATATAATTCTATGCCATTATGAAAGCTTAGTGTGACTTCTTTTTCTTTCAGACGAAATATATTCAGATTTCTGAATTAGATTAAGTCTATAGCCCGAAATATAATCATAAACAACGTAAACTGAAAATTGATGCATCGAGTGCTGAGGTGGATCTCAGGACCCATCCCTTGTTGGGGACCCGCGGTCATTAGCTCACGCATGTTTATGAGGCCATGGGACGTGAGAGAATTTATCTTATACTGCATCAGGATGCTGAAAGCAAAATGTCCGTTATGGTGTTAACTGATGAAAGGAAACTTGACAACGAACACACAGTGACCCACTAAACCGAAAGAATTTGGAGTGTATCCAGTTCCGTCGAATGTAGACGTGGACATCGATGTCAGAATCCATATTCAGTTATTGTTTAGACAGTCACTGGAATGTCTGCGCTGCTTTTAGTAATCTCGGTTGATAAATTAACACCCGACGATGCACTAGCGATTTTCTACAAGCTCAATCGTTTCCATGGGCGAATGTGCACATTGAAGGCGCATCTTTGATACTCCAACATTACTGGGGACATTGCTATAGCTCTAAGACCAGATTCATCAATATATTCCGTCTTTACAGTCAAGAATACACGACACGTGATAAGCCTCGATTTCAAACCGATGGGCTTTCTTTCTGGTTAGACCATTTTGGAGACGAGGAACCGGAGCACTTCTCATTCTTTGCTCAACGCTATGAGACTGCTTGCGGCGAGTGAAACATTCGTATCTAGACTTAAGTCTGTGATTTGAGTCGGAGATGGTCATATCGATTAAGTCAGATGCTGTCATAATATTTTTGTTTCCTTTAGAATATCATTGCAACGCTATAGAGCCGAAGTATGAATACATTTTTGTTTGGCAGATTTCAAAAATACTTGGTTGCCTTCATTTTAGGACAGACTCTATAAATTCATCCATAATTACAAACATATTCATCCATATTTAGAACAATATTATACGTACATATTTATAAACATCATTACACAAAATATAGTAACAAAAAGAGCAGTTATATTTTTATATGTTCTTAAGTAAAATATTGTCGTTATGGCATAGGGCTTGGCCTAATGTCAATATCGATTGTGTGTAAACAATTTCTCGTGTCCATATCAATAAAACTTCACAAGGAGCGGGCGGTGAGGATTGACATTACACCGGTCACAAAGCTTTGAGAAATTTATTTCGTCTTAGCTTTATAACGCATTTAATTTTTCTGGACTATAAAATGAATACGAATTATGCACTGGCATGGATGTAATCAATTTACACCCTCCCCTGAAAATGTTGTGTTTGCACGACAGCTTTGCACGAACGAAAAGCATATGCATGGTTACCAGTGAGAACGATAATATGCATTACGATATTGCAGCGTGTTAATCATTAAAAATATTATATTGTAATATTCATAAAGTTCAACCAGCGATTCCATACGTTCGTAGAAATAATCAGGTTTGAAAATGTATTTAACTGACAGTGGAGTTTTCGACACCGGTAGTAAAATGTCTATCTTCTTCGTATTTATAACGCTAAGAAATCTCCAACAAGCTGAGCATTTCTAACACGATTTTGACGAATGCGCTTGCAATTGAAACGTCATGGTGTTGCGGTCGTACCGATATTACTTGCATTGATCCCGCTTTTATTTTAACGAATAAGCTTACGGTTTATAAATAATGGTTGCAAAAAAAGATCAATTAGTTATCCTTAAAATATCATAACTCTCCCATAGCTAATGTAAAGGCTATATAACCAATTTCGAGTCGAAATGCAGCAACGTCTATGGTTTACCTGAAATGCATATTTCAAAAGAAATACAAAACGCAATAAAGAAACAATTTATTGAATACATAAAACAACTACAAACAAAAAACTTTCAATTAAGACACATTACAGCTGAAACAGCTTCTCTTCCACACATCACTAGAGTAACATCTATCTAGTCACACACCCAGCTTCATTCTAGAAATATAGCAAAGTGATTCCCTGTAAACCTTCATACTAGATGCGCTCAGCCACATCCTCAAAAACAATAATTACATTTTATCGAACAAAGCTACTTCCAAATTTGTTTCACAGCTATGGGGATGCGATTTGCTTCAGATTTCAGGCACTGAATACTGGGATGTGATTTCTAGAACTCAAAAGATTTATGTTCCAGCAAGATTATTGTCCCCTACTTATGGAAAATAGCATACAATGAACAAAAGAATACCTATAACACGAATTCGAGCAACACAAGAAAGAGGAACCCATCAAAGGAACACAGTACCCTTTCTAGTAACACAGAATCCGCATCACCAAAACATCATTCACAATATCAAATCGAATTTGCCAATCAGAAACAAAGTGAAAAATTAAAAGAAAAACTAAAAGACTAATCAAACAATTATCTTAAGCAAAATGCAACCATATAACCTAAAGAAACTATCAACAAAGGGAAAATTCGCTATGAACAAACAGGATAAAATATTCACAGTATCCAGTGTGATGATAGCAAATGTGGAACGTGTCAATACTAGTAGATTGATTACAGCACAAATATAGACAGATTATCGCAAATTCAGGGTTTAATTGCAAAAGTAGAAATTTGATCTATTAAAATAAATGACCGAATTGCGAGGAACTATATATCGGAAAGAAAGGCAATGCATTATCAGAACGCTCACGAGGTGAAGGAGACAACAAATCTAGAAAACTAATGTTCGCCGAATTCCATTGGGCGAACATATGGGAACATGTGATCGTAATTACATGAGAGAAGCAAGGCTAGGAGGAGGATGTAAGGAAAACGTTTTATTAAAATGTTCAAAGCCGCTGAAAAGAGAAATAATGAAAATAACATAGCAACAAGTTAACATATTGGATTTTAAAAGTATCTTTAACATATGAATACAAACAAATTACAGAAGACTCCCACCAATTGATATCAAAACGAACGAAACCGACTAAATATGTTCCCTCATAAAACCATTACATGTGAAGAGCAATCGAATTGGTTGGCATAAAGGTGGGATCAATGCCAGTATTATAGGTTCGCCCTAAAAACTGTGACGTTTAATTTACATGACCAATGGGCAAAAAGTATTTGAAAAGTTCAAATGTTTCGAGCAATCTAGAAAGTATCAAAAAGGAGTCAATGATTTTACTACAGCTGTAGTAGAATACAACCGTCAGTATAATACGCCTCGAACTCTAATGATTACTATGGATGTATGAAAGCGCTAACTGAAATTTATGAGCATAAAAACATCATTTTTTAAATGTTTCACAAACTTCCACATTCTAGTTTTAGATGCAATATATACATATACATATATATATATATATATATATATATATATATATATATATATATATATATATATATATATATATATATATATATATATATATATATATATATACGACATAGTGCATATTTATACACATAAGGAATCCACTTTACGTGAATTTCAACACCTTAGAAAGAACAGCTAGGTTCTGTAAACCACAAAAATAACGGATAAAATTCGACAGGAATATATTTAGAAATGTGGTTTACAGAACCTAGCTGTTCTTTCTAATATGTTCAATTTCATGTAAAGTGGATTCCTTATGCGTATAAATATGCACTATATCGTATGACCAATATATAGTCTTCTTGACTAATTTTTTTTTCCACGTTAGACCACTGGAAATGTAAATTATGATTGAATAATTTAATTTTAATTAAATTCCATTTCCCTTTGATATGATTATATACATATATATGTATATACATATAAATATATATGTATATATATATATATATATATATATATATATATATATATATATATATATATATATATATATATATATATATATATATATATGTATACATATTTATATATATAATTATATACAATACCTACAAAAAATGAAAGATATATCATATCATAGGCATATTTGTAGGTATGATTGTATATGTTGTGGGCCAATGCAGATGCATATAAGCAACATACTAAACATATCCTAATATATGAATTTTCAATTCTGGGGCATCCGCCACAATATGATTTCACTGTCATAGTAACGTTTAGTTTCGAACTAACTGTTCGTGTCAGTGATATAATATTATTACTCAAAGAAAGTTGTTAAGGCCACATTAGACTGAAATTGTAATTTTCAATGAACAGTTATTGGAAAGATAATTTATTTCACGTAATGTTTCTCAGATTACTCCACTCTTCCACTGAAATCTAAATATTTGGTATTTTGTGCAAGCAAGAAACTTTACAGAATTTGAAATAAATTTTTATTTATGAATATTCTTACATGAAATACTTATGTGTGAGCTGAGACAGAATTCCATCATAACAAGGCCGGTATCATTAGAAGCAGTAATAGGATCCGTATTAATTCAAGGCGGGGCAAAGGAGGAGCCTTTTGCCTAGCAATTACAGAAGCTAGAGTAAGAAGAAAAGATGGTGATCTGTTACTTCTCCAATTTTACCATTTATGTTTATTGGCTTACAAACAAATCTTAATAAAACTATCATGTAAGAAAAAGAAACATAATTATGAATGATTATTAATTGTTTTAATTTCCCTGTCATCATTTGGGTATATTCTCAACTTTTAAGGATTTGCAAATGAACTAAAATCAAATTTTAAATATTTATTCGATTTAACACATTAAACTTTGTAACGAATGCCATTATATATACGTGCAATTACATTCAATTGATATATTAGTGAACTCACAAGATAGACAGTGATTATCGTTATGCTTAACCAAATGAGAATTATTAAATGGTAACTATAACCTTATTAAAATTCTTTCATTGCAGATATTAATCTCATTCAATGAAAATACAAGTTTACAAGAATATATGTTAAGAAAATTCAGTGCAACACAATTATTGTATGCGATTCTAACTGTTAAAACGTTATTTCTCACAAAACTACAATATGTAATGAAAATATCATACCGCATTTTTTATTCTTAAATGTGCTCGAGAAGAAATCAGCACACTCCTTGAACATTCCTTTAAAACAACCCTGGAACATTTTTATGCGACTAAGACAAAAAAATAACATTTCAAGAAATATTATTCGATATATTTATTGAGCATATCTAATATAACATCGCATTTATTTACTTTTAATAACAAATATCAAAATCATACTTTTTATACGGTATATTTTAACTTGGATGGTAACGTTGTGCTTGGTTTACTTTCAGATTATTTATTCATTTTAATTAGATGGATTAAAGAACTTACAATTTAAAATAATGCATGTGTTTTTCTCCGAAGGTTTGCACACTGGACAAAATGCCTAGAAGCTTTATAATTGGTTTATGTCCTGTGTTGAAATTACACAATGGTAAACTGTTCCTTTCGCCCCTCTGTTGGCGAAACAAAAGGTATCAATAGAGCTGAGGAGTCGATAAAATCCACTTAACCTTTCCTCCAAAAGTTCAGGCTTCGTGCCTCATGAACAAGGAATTAGATCTCTTAATGGTCAAATACGCGCGATGGAAATTTGCCTGGCATATTTCGGATTCAATTGTCTGGACTAAAACTCTCTAAAAATAACATTGCTGAACGTGAATCTAAGACTGAATGAATTATTAAATATTTTGGAATATGCGGAATATGCTCTCAAAACGTAAACACGGACAAAATGTCGCTCAGCTTTTTGCTGAAACACTTGACGGTTCCCAGCCTGCCGGCATAAATGCATTATTGATTCGCACATAAATCTGAATATAGCACAGTGTTTAGAGCAGCGGAGTCGCGTTTGAGGGATCGCGGGTTCGAATCTGAGACCGAGCGATGTTTGTGTTTATGCGCGAAACACCTAAGCTCCACGCGGTTCCAGAAGAAGCTAATGACGATGTTCTGATGACACTTTCTGCACAACTTTTTCTCAGTCTTTCCTCCTGCATCTTGCAGCAACCCTGCGACGGACCGGCGTCCCGTCCAGGTGGGGAACCTATACGCCAAGGAAACCGAGAAACCAGTCCTAATGAGCTAAGCATGGGTCGAGTAGGAACAAATAACTATATATCTATATATATCTAAATATATATATATATATGTATTCAAGTATATAAAGATCTCACGAAACTATGGAGTGTGTGCCGTCCTATTACTTAATAAATGAAAAACTGCATTGAAAATAAACAACGACGTATGAAAGACATAAAGACATAGAACCGGACGGAAGACACAGGCGGCGCGCCCGTAACATTTCATCAGTTATCAACCAAAATGTTAATACTCGGTTTCGCACCGTTTCTGGTAAGGCTGAGTATTTCACTGAGTTTGGTTGACAATTGATGAAGAACCAGGGAGCGTGTCTGTGTGTCGGTCGTTTGGTTTTCCACTTTCATTACGCATGCGTTCGTTATCTATCATTGGTTATTTAACATGTATTTCTCATTTCTGATAAAGTTATACGTTTATAAATTCAATTATTAAAAATATTAATAAAAATAACCATAATAATGAAAGTGAAGTTACTTGCAATAGTATTTGTCACTTTTTTGTGCCGGGTATTTTTTCATAGCTCCCTCACAAAATTCCGCGGCTGTATCGTAGCAAAACTCTGATATCGCAACATCTGTAAATTCAAATACACATTAACTATTCAATAGTGATTTATTATTTATCGTTTCCCTCATTTCATTCGTGATTTGTCATACATTCATATTGATTTCATGGGTTTAGTACAATAAATATTTTTCCAAAATTGCACTCATAATATGTGGTTAATTTTCCGAAACACTTCATAACAACGAGGCAATGGAACCACCGCACGAAATGTAACCTGGTTGCTGAATCCATTCACTCAGAAAGGCACACAGGTACATATATTCATATATGTGTAAAATGGGTTTCTTTCATGTTCCACCATCTCCAATTTTATTCATCCGTCTGGTTATGTAATACAGAAAACTTAACCAGGGTAGCTCATAGTGGTTCTCAACATTATACCATGTTAATGAGGAGCATGCCTCTCTAACACACAGCCACACATGCGCCAAGAGTTATAACATTGAAGAATGATTTTATTTGAATTCAGCTTGTAAGTTTAATTTGCATTTTCATAGTTGCCAGCATGATAGATTTAAGCAGTTATTTTTCGGATTTTTTATCATATTTTTCATTTAGTATTCTCGCGTATTACAAGAAGATCTTTTTGAAATCTTATCTGGCATATATTAAAATCGTTGGATTTATGATAAATATATTACAAAATATTACTTATGATACACTGATAATGTATATACATTATTTTCATTAAATGTAACTATATGACAGTGACCGATGTCGTACGTATTTCATTGGCAACAAAACATCTAAGTATTTATGAACGGAAAAAACGAAATAGATTACGTATATTATAATTTGTCTTTCCAGATTATTCATTATTATATGACCAAAAGCATGAGGAAGCGAAATCCTCCACGAAGACAACATCAACGTCCACTTAATGATTAGCCTGAGATGATAATTAAAATAGGAATATCTGAAATAAACTCAAATGCTCTCAGTAACGAGAATTCTAAAAATGCTCACAATCACCATCATTTTGAAAAATAAGAAAAAATAAGGGAACCTCACCCAGAATTCTTCTCTGGGACTGGATCCATCCCAAAATTTTATCGGTTCGTGGTATTCACGAGGCCAGACATCCAACGAACGCGAGAAATGCAAACGCAACTAAAATCAAATAGCTCTGCCTTTTGAAGACATAGATAAAAACAGTATTTGTGAGAAACACATATACATATTGCCCAACCGTACACACATGCAGAGACACATAGATACCCAGACACACACACACACACTTATATTATATATATATAAATATATATATATATATATATATATATATATATATGCATAAATATATAACATACGTATATATAGTATATATCGTATATATATATATGTGTGTGTGTGTGTGTGTGTGTGTGTGTGTGTATAAACTTACACAAACTCACATACACACACATATATATGCGACAAAGAAGGAAAGAAAATATATGTTACGCATAGAATATTTCAGGAAATAAATTACACATTACTTACGAACAAGGAGAAGAATACACATACAACATTTCATCGTTGTTACTCGAATCATACTCATTTCCAACTGTTATAATAATAATTGAAATATATTAGAGAGGCGAAAAATTCTTGAAATTTTACTAAATCGTTTTAATACTTTGGTATAACGAAAACCAGTTTTTGTAAAATATTTCTTATGTGGGAAATCGTAACATCATATATACATTAAAGATTTTAAATATTGTAATTATACTTTTATTTAGAATATTTGGGCTGTCGGGTGAGGAACGTTTGTGGAAGAGATGAGATCGACACCTGTAACCTGTGTATTATATTTTCTTTTCTTGATGCTGTTGTTGAGGTGAAATTCATAAGGTTTTGTGGTTATGTTTTTAATACTCCTGTTACAATTACATGTGTTGCGAATGTCTGCAAGTTTTGTTCCGTCATCAAAGTTTTCATTCTAATTGCTCTTTGTTCAATACGCTAATTCCTAATAATTCATTGTGACATTCTGCAATTTCTATTCGCGTCTCTCATCACAGCGAGTTAGTCCAGTCCTTCCTCAAGTATTCAGAAACAAAATATTTTCCGTATGAAATTCTGCGTCAAGCCAGTAAATTAATCAATACTTCTTTCAGCTTCTTACCCAGACATGTTCTTCTCTTGCTATGTTATATCACCCGTTATTGAAAGATCTTCTAAGTTTATATTTATGTTAATAACGAATATGATTCATTTGACTCGGAAAATTGATAGAGAGTCGTGTGTTGTTTGTTCAAAGCAGATGTATTTATGCAATATGCTACTCGGGATTTACTACCTATAATTTATTGCATATTACAAAATGTTTGAATGCTTACCACGAGCGCTTGTTGCAGAATTCCTGCCGACAGGGAAGTACGTGATTTGCTGCCACGTTTCGGACATTGATTTTACTGGTCGGCAAGAGGAAATGTTACACATTCACCTGAACTAATACATGTATGGTGCAGATGAAATATCAAAAAGTCATACAGGAAACTTCTTACGTGCGAATTTCTCCTTGAGTATAGCTTGTGGTTAAACAGGAAAAAATAAATATCTCACTGAATAATAATTGAATGCTGCTAATAATATTTTGGAAGACCGTAATATTTCATGACTATAGGGAAGTTAATGGAAGATGAAACAGCATCTGGTGTAACGAGAAGTAGATTTTAGCAATTAAGAAATCTACACTCAGTTCAAGGATGATTGAAGCCTTACGACAACGTTTACTTTTAAATATGAACACAAACATATGATTTAAATGATATTACATAAATTCTCTATAGTAGTCAGAAATGATCCCTGAAAAGGTGAGCGTACGCTGTAAGGAAATAAGAAGAAGCTTCTATGAGCATATATATATGTGTGTGTGTGTGTGTAGGTGTGTAGGTGTGTGTGTAGGTGTGTAGGTGTGTGTGTGTGCGTGCTGTGTGTGTGTGTGTGTGTGTCTGTGTGTCTGTGTGTGTGCGTGTATAATTAATACAAAAAATAACGAGGAAAAAAATGAGAAAGACAAAACAACGAGAAGCTGTGGTACGTGTAGACATTTGTGTATATATACATGTGCGTGTATCTCTCTATATAGATATATATATATATGTATGTGTGTGTGTGTGTAGGTTTGTCTACCGGTGTTTGCGTGCGCGTCTCTGTGTGTGTGAGTCTGCGTGATT
>NC_043011.1:64732713-64740213 GCF_006345805.1 Octopus sinensis | reverse complement strand
GCAGTTATTTGGTTGCTTTTATACTGGGACATTCTGTATATATTCATCCATAATTACAAATATATTAGTCATCCACATTTAGAAATATCAGCACACAAAAGAGAGCAGTTATATTTTTATATGCTCTCAAGTAAAATAGTGTTATAATGGCATAGGGCTTGAACTAATGTCAATATCGATTTTCTGTAAACAATTTCTCGTGTCCATATCAATAAAATTTCACAACGCCGTGGGTGGTGAGAATTTGTAACACATCGGTCACAAAGCTTTGAGAAATTTCGTTCGTCTTAGCTTTATTACGCATTTAATTTTTCAGGACGACAAAATGTATACGAATTATGCACTGCCATAGATGTAATCAATTTACACCCTCCCCTCAAAATGCTGTGTTTGCACGACAGCTTTGCACAAACGTAAATCATATGTATTGTTACCAGGGAGAGTAATAAGATTTTCGTATCTGAATGTTGATTGCGATGAAAATAAGGGACCTAAATCACCAATAATTATCATTTAAAAAGTCATTGTGTGTATTTTGCTGTGGCGTATTATGCATACTTTCACTTTAATAGAGAAAGACATTGATATCTATCTGTCTATCTTTGAAATAGGTATTAACATCAAGACATACGTATAGATTGATATTACTATACATAGACACACATATCTATTATATATAAGCGTACACATTTAATATAATTATAAATATAAATAAAAATATAAATATATATATATATATATATATATATATATATGTTACTGTAAATGCGTATATGTATTTATATATGTATCTGTGATTGTGTCCATGTATAAATATGCATCTAAATATATTACATAAACAACGATCACTCATCTTACGTGAAAGCGATGTTAAAACATATGACGATATCCGATGCGGAAAACCGTCCAATAGAGTGTAACAACAAAGGTAGAGGCATTTTGAGGCCTTTTCAATGAAGAGTAATTGCACACACTTACAAAAAGATCTCATAGTTTTCATGATAAAATTAAAATGAGTAATCTATTCAGGGTTCGAGTGAATATCCTGAATAGATTTAGTTTATATATATATATATATATGTGTGTGCGTGTGTGTGTATGAGTGTGTGTGCGTGTCGATGTGTGGGTGTGTGTGTACGAATATATAAATATATATATATATATATATATATATATATATATATATATATATATATATATATATATACATATACACATACGTATACATAGGTTTTACAATGCTGAAATGTATTAAACATTAAAAATATTATATTTTAATATTCACAAAGTTCACCTAGCGATTTCATAGGTTTATAGTAATAATGAGATTTCAAAAAGGATTTAACTGCCAGCCGAGTTTTCGACATCGCTAGTAAAATGAGAGCTTCTTTGTTTTTATACCGCTAAGAAATCTCCAACAAGCTGTACGTTTTGAATTCGGTTTTGACGAATGCAGAGGCAGGTGAAACGTCGAGGTTTGGAGGGTGTAAAGTGATTCCCTGTAAACCTTCATACTAGACGCAGTCAGCGTCATCCTCAAAATCAATAATTACATTATAACGAACGAAGCTACTTCCAAGTTTCACAGCTATGGGGATGCGATTTGCTACAGAGCAACCCATCAAAGGAACACAATAACCTTTCCAGTAACACAGAATCCACATCACCAAAGTATTCTTTAAAATATCAAATCGGATTTGCGAATTATAGGGCGCAAAGTAAAAAACGAATAAACGTTAAGTTTAATCAAAAATTATCTCAACCAAAATACAACCACGTAATGTAACGAAACTATGAACAAAGGGAACATTCGACACACAAATATATATCTATGTATATATATATATATAAATATATATATATATGTGTGTGTGTGTGTGTGTATAAGAAAGCTCCATTTTGGAAGACATTCCTCACTAAAACAACCATACTCTCTTCCTTCAGGGGAACCGCTCACAGCCTCTAACAATATCAGAGACCTGTGTGTAATTGTTGATGACGATCTCAGTTGGAGTGCACACATCAACAAGAAGGTCGATATAGCTCGTTGGATGAGTACCTGGATCTTAAGAACTTTCCGGTCCAGAGAACAAGGTGTCATCATACCACTTTTTTCCTTCTTTGTACGGCCACACCTTGAATACTGCTGCCCACTGAGGTCTCCTCACACAAGACAAAACATCTCCAGAATTGAGTCACTCCAGAGGGCTCTCACAAAACAAATTGAAGGCATGGCTGCTCTCGATTATTGGGATCGCCTTAAAGCCTTGAAACTTTACTCCCTTCAGCGTCGCCGTGAGCGGTACATCATTTGTACGATGTTGAAAATATACCGCCAACTTTGCCCAAACTACCTAAACATTAGCTTCAAGGTTCATCCAAGACTTGGAACACGGGCTATGCGTCCTCTGCCCAATTCAAGATCACAGCATACATGTACACTGCAACATAATTTCTTTTCCTCAACAGGCCCTGCCCTATTTAACATTGTCCCGAGGGAGATCAAAGAGGAAAAGGATCCCATCAACTTTAAACAGAGCCTGGATAGATTCCTTCAAAGAATACCAGATAAGCCACCCACAATTGGATACAACTCACCCAACAAGAACTCACTACTTGAACAAAACTTGACTTAAACAAAACTTTACTTAAACAGGATTCGAATAATCCTATCAGGTGGTGCTATTAAGTTAGACATGGCATGGACCAATCTTTGGTTGAAACATATCTAAGTCTAAGTTTATATATATATACATACATATATACATACATATATATATGATAATATACAATACCTACAAAATATAAAATATAACATATCATTGAATTCTCTCTATATATGATTGTATATATATAAGTACATGCAATTTAACATGAATAATTATTGCATTATATATTATACAATTACACCAGTGTTATTATAGACACATTTGTGGGCCAATGCAGATGCATATAAGCAACATACTAAACATATCCTAACATATATATTTTCAATTCTGGGGCATCCGCCACAATATAATTTCACTGTCATAGTAACGTCTAGTTTCGAACTAACTGTTCGTGTCAGTGATATAATATTATTACTCAAAGAAAGTTGTTAAGGCCACATTAGACTGAAATTGTAATTTTCAATGAACAGTTATTGGAAAGATAATTGATTTCACATAATGTTTCTCAGATTACTCCACTCTTCCACTGAAATCGAAATACTTTGTATTTTGTGCAAGCAAGAAACTTTACAGAATTGGAAATAAATTTTTATTTATGAATATTCTTACATGAAATACTTATGTGTGAGCTGAAGGCCGGTAATATTAGAAGCAGTAACAGGATCCATATTGATTGAAGACGGCGGGACGAAGAAGAATCCTGTTGTTTAGCAACTCTAGGAGCTAGAGTAAATAAAAAACATGGTAATCTGCTACTTTTTGAAGTTTACCATTTATGTTTATTGTCTGACAAACGACTGATATTTAAACTCCCATCTAAGAAAACAATCAAACTTTAACTGATGATTCGATTTAACAAAGTTGACTTTATAACTAAAACTATTATATATACGTACAATTGCATTCAATTGATATATTAGTGCATTCACAAGATAGACAGTGATTATCGTTATGCTTATCCAAATGAGAATTATTAAACGGTAACCATAACCTTATTAAAATTCTTTCATTGCAGATATTAATCTCATTCAATGAAAATACAAGTTTACAAGAATATATGTTAAGAAACTTCAGTGCAACACAATTATTGTATGCGATTCAACCTGTTTAAAACGTTACTTCTCACAAAACTACAATATGTAATGAAAATATCATACGGCATGTTATATTCTTGAATGAGCTCGTAAAGAGATGAGCACACTCCTTGAATCTTTCTTGAAAACAGGCATTGAACAATCTTACGCGACTAAAAGCAAAAATAAAATAACATGTCAAGAAATATTATGAGTTATATTTATTGAGCATATCTAATATAAAATCACATGTATTTACTTTCAATAATAAAACTAGCTTAAGGTGAACTGCTCTACGCGCGGGCGAGGGTGTGGTTGTTATTTCTGTTGCTTCCTTTCTGCTTTTTATCACCACATTCTCCCTATTTTTCTCTCTCCTTTCTCTCTCCCTTTCCCACTCTCTTACTCTTCCTTTCTCTCGGACTCTCCCTCGCTTTCTCTTACTCTCTATCTATTTCTCTCCCATGTATAAACAACAAAAGATCTTGAGTAAGTTGAGAAACAAAATAATTTGAATGATCAAACATAAATATCAGGCAATGTCTGCTTCAGACACACAGCAAAACACTAACGTTTAAAAGGGACATACGAACTTCCGAGCTGATTTAAAGGCTGGTGCAGTTTTTTTTCGCTTCATGAACCAGAGAATTCCTAAAAAGCCGCCCCTGTAAATTTTAATACCTTTCCAGCACCATTTAGACCCCTATTCACATTTTGGTTAATATAACCCGATTTCATTCGGGTCTACTCGGGCCACATTTTATAAGACGAGGAATTTTGTCCTAGATGTCACGCCTTAAATTTCAGGGAAAAATAGTCGCCATGCAAACTCGCCAGCAATTTTAACATTGGTGTGCATATTTTCAGCTCAACCAACCACATAATGCACACATTATATATGCGTGTATGTATGTATATATATATACGCATTAAATATATATATGCACATATAAACATTATATATATATATATATATATATATATATATATATATATATATAATACAGATATATACACTTTGTATACATACATTATATATATATATATTGATATATAGAACACGCACACACACACAGATATATAATTTAACCCAATAAATATCTGATTCATAATATTTGTTCTCATGATTGTATGGTGGTGGTGGCGATAATAATTCTCTGTGTGGATGCAGACAGACATAGAGAGAGAGAGATGATGTGGGAGAAAGAGTGAAATCGGTAGGGGAAAGATAGTAGACGCTGTCAAACGACGTTATAGAGAGATGTGAACGGAAGGGAGGAAAGATAGAGAGACGGCGGAAGACAGGCACATAAGAAAATGTGAGAAGACTTGTCAAAGTGTGCATTTTTGCCCTAGTAACCACAGCTTTTAAGATCATGATTTGTAACATAGCCCACCCCCATACTCTCTTCATTTTACATATTCCTGTAAATTTTGAAGTCAATCCGACGGGATCAAGATCTCTTTAACCCGTTCCAATGCCAAAACCAGGCAAACAAACTTTTCGCATTTCAGATTTGAAGATATTGTTATCAATATCATACTTTTTATACGGTATATTTTAACTTGGATGGTAACGTTGTGCTTGGTTTACTTTCAGATTATTTATTCATTCTAATCAGATGCATTCAAGAACTTACAATTTAAAATAATGCGTGTTATTTCTCCGAAGGTTTGCACACTGGACAAAATGCCTAGAAGCATTATAATTGGTTTATGTCCTGTGTTGAAATTCCGCAATGGTAAACTGTTTCCTTCGCACTTCCGGAGTCGAAGCAAAAGATATCAATTGAGCTGAGGAGTCGATATAATCCACGTTGCTCGTTGGAAATTTGCCTGGCATATTTCGGATTCAATTGTCTGGATTAAAACTCTCTAAACATAATATTGCTGAGCGTGTATCTAAGACTGAATGAATTATTAAATATTTTGGAATATGTGGAGAGATCATCAAAATCCTTATTCCGCTTAGAAACACAATTTGCCTTATTACATAGGGTTCGTCATCACTTCGGGTTCGTCATTTCAGGATTTTGAACATAAGTGTCACACATCAATATGCAAATACATACTCTTCCAAATTCAGAAATATACAATGATTTCAAATTTTAGTAGTAGTTCAGGAATTTTGGCGAATCGGTTGGTCGATTACATCGGCCTAACGCTTCCACTGCTATATTTTTTCACCCTCAGATTGTGGAAAACAAAATCATCGTCAGCAGAATAAGTTCTCAGAATATAAAGACGGACGAAATGTTGTTACGCTTCTTGCCAAGTGTGTCAATGATTCTACCATCTGGCTTCCTTAAATATATAAATAATTAGCGCATAAATCTGAATATATATATATATATATATATATATATATATATATATATATATATATATATATATACATATATATATGTGTATGTATGTATATGTATATATGTATATATGTATGTATATAAACATCTAAAAAGAATAAGGAATGTGTTGCCTCCCATTACATAATTGAAAAATGCATTGAAAACCAACAACGTCATATAAAACACTTATAGTTGCACTGAGCATACAACCGAACGGAAGACACACGCAGAGGGTACATAATTCTTCATTAATGATAGGTTGGAGTACTTTCCTTTGTTGTGTCCGATAACTCGTTCGGTTTTCCACACTCCAAACGCATGCGTTCATTATCCATCATTGGTTATTTACCATGTATTTCTTATTTCTGATACAGTTATACGTTTATAAATTCAGTTATTAAAAATATTTAAAATATAATCATAATAATGAAAGCGAAGTTACTTGCAATAGTATTTGTCACGTTCTCGAACAGGAAAACTTTTCATAGCAGAGGGACAATATTCCTTGACTGTATCGTAGCAAAGAACGGACATCGCAGCATCTGTAAATTCAAATACACATTAATTATTCAATAGTCATTTATTCTTTATTGTTTCCCTCATTTCATTCGTGATTTGTCATACATTCATATTGAGTCCATGAGATTAGTACAATAAATATTTTTCCAAAATGGCACTCATAAATTGTGGTTAATTTTCCGAAACACTTCATAACAACGAAGCAATGGAACCACCGCACGAAATGTAACCTGGTTGCTGAATCCATACACTCAGAAAGGCACACAGGTACATATATTCATATATGTGTAAAATGGCTTTCTTTCATGTTCCACCGTCTTCAATTTTATTCATCCGTCTGGTTATGTAATACAGAAAACTTAACCAGGGTAGCTCATAGTGGTTCTCAACATTATATCTTGTTAATGAGAAGCATGCCTCTCTAACACACAGCCACACATGCGCCTAGAATGATTATATTTGAATTTGTTTATTATGTTCTATTTGCATATCCATAGTTGCCACCATGATAGGTTTGAGCAGTTGTTTCTCGGATTTTTTATCATATTTTTAATTCATGAATTTCCGGTATTACAAGAAAATCTTTTTGAAATATTATCAGGAATATATTCAAAATCTTCTTTGAATTTATGATAAATATATTGCACAATGTTACTTATGATACACTGATAATAAATCTACATTATTTTCCTTAAATGTACCTATTTATACGAGAGTGATCGATGCCGTTTCCTACATATTTACAATGGAATTGGCAACAAAGCATGTAAGTATTTATGATCTGGACCCAAAATAAATAGAAATTCTCCACCAAGACATCAACGTCCACTTAAGTGTGATTCTGTAATGATTTTCAAAATACTTATATCTGAAATAAACTTAAATGCTCCC
>NC_043011.1:64655213-64722713 GCF_006345805.1 Octopus sinensis | reverse complement strand
TCGAAGTCGAACCCGTCACATAACACTAGTAAGACTTTTGCTTATTCCTTCGACCCCTTTTCCCGAGAAACTAAGGTACTGTGATTTGAACACACCAGCATTGGTTGTCAAGCGATGGCGTCGCAAAAAAAAACTGACAAACATATATATGTGTGTGTGTGTATGTGTGTGTGTGTGTGTGTGTGTGTGGTGGTGTGTGTATGTGTGTACGCGTTTGTCCCCCATCATCACCTGACAACCAGTGAGGGTGTGTTTAATCCCCGTAAGTTACCCATTCGGCAGACGAGACTGATAGTTTAGTTAGTCATGTTTTGTAATTTGGTATGAATCAGCGCAGAATATTAACTTTTTGTTTACATACATACAGCGGTTGGACAAAATATACATACATACATACATACATACATACATACACACACACACACACACCACACACACATATATACATATATATAATATATATATATAATTATATATATATATATATATATATATATATATATATATGTGGAAGCACATTGATTCTGTCATTACACTCGTAACACTCACCCTAATATAATTATAGGTGCTATGGTGCAGTAGAGAAATATTTGCGTATCCATTCATTCACGTGTGTTCAATAAATATCTTCCCAACACAAAAAGGCCATCACCCTGAGAAATATTCCGCTATCGTGTTTGCATTCCTTGCTGTATAATGTCTGTGATTCGCAGGTTCACATATATTTGAATATTTTGTTAATTTTATTAAAATCAAAACAATGCAATTTTATTTTTTAAATGACACATGTCTATATTTGCGAATAGTAGCTGGTTATTTAATATTTCACAATGAACTGTAATTCAGAAAATTTACGAAGTAAATGTTCTGGTAGCCACGTTTCCTGTCCTGTGCACACACAGACACATATATATTTAGTGACCACTTCTGTGTTCAAGGAAAGCATTTCAAATAAATTGAAAAAATGAGCTATTCAATGTTTCTGTTTTTAATATCAACAGTTAGGATGCAATTTCTGCAAAAATTATTTTGTATGTATGTAAGAATAAATCTTCATATATGACTAAAGCCACAATTTAACACAGGTACTCTAATATAACAACGCGGATATTTAATTAAACATTTATTACTGATCACCGGATAAATCATAGATGTTACCAACAACGATTAGTATTTCAACGTCTCCGTTGAATTTATTATCAAGCAAATGAGAGAAAGGAATACTTCCGTTTTGCATATATATTCATTTCCACACATGTGAATAGCATGGCCCGAAATTGAAGCAATCAAGGTTTCGGGCTTTAATAAATATGAATAAGATATAATTATACATCATTATAAAAGCTTAGTGTGCCTTCTTTTTTTTCTGATGAAATGAATTCAGATTTCGTAATTTGATCATGTTATCAGCCTGAAATACAGTGACAATCCTTCAAAAAGATGGCGAAGGTAATACTGCTATAGCAACAAACAACTTAAAATTAACCTAACATGTCTGGATAGCTTTCAAGAAATTTAATTCAGTTTCCACCAGTGATCTACCTGGACTTTAGCTCATATTAGTGTGTAGAACCGTTAGCTTATGAAAAGTACCAGTAAAAAATATACGTCAAAATCATCTATATCTCTTCGGAAAATTGTCAGCCTCAACACATATAAGACGACCATCGACGCATTGATTGGTGAGGATGATCTCAGACTTCCTCCCTACGTGACGATCCACCATCAACATATCACGGAATTTTATAAAGTCATGGTACTTGACATAATTTCCCTTATCCTGCATCAGATTGCTGAAGGTACGCTGTCCAACATAATGACCACTGATGAAAAGAAATTTGATATCGGACAATAATTAAACTTCTAGAATGACCGAATTTGGAATGTATCTGGTTCCGTCGAGTTTAGACTCGGACATCAACGTCAAAATACACAGTCAGTCATGATTGGGCGGCTGTGACAGCCACTGGAATGTCTTCCCGGCGTGTGAATCATTCGCATCGACACTTAAGTCTGTGATTTGAGCTGAGATGGTCATATTGATTAAATATTACACTATCGTATTTGTGTTACCTTTACAACGCTGAGACCCAAATTATGAATGTATTTTCGTTTGGAAAAAACGGCAAAAGATGTTTGACCTAATTTTGGCACAGCCGGTATATACGTATTCATATTTACATCTACATTATTCGTCCATTTTTACAACCATATTATTCAGCCATATTTACAACCATCTAAACACGCAATATAACAAAAGGAGCAGTTATATTCACTGAAGCAGTATATTGTTGCTACGTCAAAGGACTAGGCCTACTATTAATATCGATTTTGCGTCAAGTATTTCTCGTGGCAATATCGATAACACTTCACAACGCCGCGAGCAGTGAGAATTGTTATTACACCATCCAAAATGCTTTCTGGGATTTCGTTCGTCTTAGGTTTTTTAGGCATTTCGTTTTACAGGATCGATACAATACATACGAATTGTGCACTGGGATCGATGTAATCAATTTACGCCCTTCCCTGAAAATGGTGTTTGTCCGAAGCTTTGCAGAAACGAAAATCTTATGCATCGTTACCAATGAGAGCAATAACTTTTACATATCGGAACGCCTGTTTGCATAACCGATATCCAAATCACTAAGAATTATCCTTTAAAAAATTCATTGAGAGTATTTTTCCAAAGCATATTATGCACTCCTTCAATTTACTGGTGAAATATATTGATAGCTAAGTGACTTCGACCAAGACATCTTACGGGATTGATATTGGTATAGATACACGCAACTATCTATTATATAGAGGCGCATGCAGGTAATATGTATATGTATACATGTATTTGTATATGCGTGTCTGTGCTTCTGCCCACATAAAAATATACATGTAAATGTATTACATAATCTAGGAGCGCTCGTGTTAAGCTGATGGCATGCTAAAATAGAACAATATTCTATGATGAAAGATTTCCCATTAGAGGCACTCTTAGGGTTTTACATGGAACTGTGATTGCACACATTATACAAGAATTCATAGGTTTCGTTAAAGGAGGAAAGTAGAAAATGATTTCAGGGGCCTGGTGAATATCCTGAAACATTTAAATATAAATATATACATATATATATATATATATATATATGTGTGTGTGTGTGTGTGTGTGTATGTGTGTGTGTTTGTGTGTTTGTGTGTTTGTGTGTGTATATGTGTGTGTTGTGTGCATATATGTGTGTATATACATACGCGTATATTTTTACAACGTTGTTGCGTGTTAAGCATTAAAATATTATTTTTAATATTCATAAATGTTAATTAGCACTTTTATACGCTTGTAGCAGATTTCGAAATGTATTTAACTGATAATTGTGTTCTCGACCGCTGGATATTTCGAATACAGTTTTCACCGATCCATGTTCAGCTGAATCATCAAGGTATGGCAGGAGTACCCATATTTATTTGTTCTCAAAACATTATATCTCCCTCACTCCTAATGAAAAGGACTACATATCCCATTGTTTGTCAAAACCCAGCAAATTCTATGGTTTACCTATAATACATTAGTAAAACGAAATGCAAAACTCTATAAAGGAAGAACATAGTGAATCCATAAATCTACTACAACCAAGTGACCCTACACTATGATCCATTGTAGGCAGTCCTGCCTGTCCTACACATCATCTGATTAACCTCTATCTAGTCACATACCCAGTTTCATTCGAGATTAAATGTGATGTGATCCCCATCATACTTTCATTGTAGTCGCGGTCAGTCTCATACTCGAAAACAATGCTTTATATTTCAACGAACGAAACTTCTCCCAAATTCGAGGCATAGCTGTGGGGATGTGATTTGCTGCTGGTTTTGCGCACTCCGAACTGGCATATGACTTATGGAACTCAAAGGATGTCTCTTCAAACAAAAATATTCCTTACTACTTAAAGAAATAGTATACAACGAGAAGAAGAATACCTATAGAACAAATTAAAGCAACAGGAGAAAGAGGAACCCATCAACGGAACACAATACCATTTCAAGTAACACAGACTCTGCATCACCGAAATGTTTTTAACAACACCAAATCAAATTTGCTAGTCATAAAACAAAGCGAAAAAGTAAAAAGAAAAACATAACAAATTAAACACTTATCAAACACAAATCAAAAGGCAAACACGTAAACTAAAGAATCTATTAAAATAGGGACAATTCTACATGAACAAACAAGATAAAACATTCACATTATCCGGTGTAATGATGACAGATGTGCAACGTGTCAATACATGCGCATTGCAGATCGATTACAACTAAAATTGGACAGATTTTCCCAAATGCAGATTATAATTAGGCTTCGTATCTCAAGTACAAAAAATTATTTCTGTTATTAATCTAATGGTGATATACAGGTAGGATTATTGGAAAATTGCAAATATGCGCATACCAATATTACATCATTTCAAGATCAACATGATTTTTGCTCTTTAAATTGATGCCATGTCCCGTGGTCAATGTTATGGGTGAGAGTTCGCAGCCTAAGAATTACTGGCCTTCAGCCAATACTTTAAGCTAATATTTATATAAGATCGATATTTAGATAGAAGAAATACTGTGTCTGAAAACTTTAATCGGATTATATATTCATGCAAGTTAGGTGCTGTGATCATATACAGGCGAGGCGAAACTTTGTAGTCGTAAAGGAAACAAATATTGCCCTGGCATATTTTGGGTTTCAACATATGGAGTAAAACTCTCTCAACGAAATATTGCAGAACGTTTATCTAGGATTAAAGCAATCATTAAATAATTGGGAATATGTTGATAGCTCAGCGAAATTATTAATACGTTGCGAAACATTATTTCCCATATTACTTCTGGCAAACGCTGCGGGTTTTGAAAATAACTACCAGATATCAATATGTAAGCATACATTCTTAAAAATATAGAAATACACGTTAATTTCAATTCTTTGCAGAAGGCCAGACATTTCGGGGAAGTGGTAAATCGACTACATCGACATTATTGTTGAAATGGTAACTATTTTTTTTAACTCTGAGAGGATTAAAACAGTGTCGTCTGCGGAGGAATATGCTCACAGACAGTACAGACGAACGATATGCCGCTAAGCGTTTTGCCAAGTGTGTTAACGATTTCGCTAGATCACCGTCTTAAATACATAATCATATAGTGAATACTATATGAATATATGTTATAATATATATATATATATATATATATATATATATATTACAATCACGAATGATGAGAAAAAATAATTATGAACAATTTGGGGTCGGTTTTTTAAAAATCGGAAATGAAAAATAAATCGAATGGTTACACAAAGATACAATTAACAAAATACAAGATGCAGTGGGGCGGGTCCGAGACCCCATTGCTCCCCGCCACGACACTTAGCCTTGTGGTTTCCTTATTCCTTCCTATCTCACATTTGTGAGGGATCTTTTACTCTCCCACATTTTTCCATCTTTCATCAAACACTTTACTCAGGGTCCTTCTCTCCAGTTATATATGTCTTTTTAGGTGGAATTTAAAATATTCCACCAGACTTGAACCAGAGATGAAGTCCGCCTGTGTTATCATTCCTTCATCCTTGTCTTCAAAATACTTGGTTTTGTCGCAGTTGAAACCACGGGAGAAAAAAAAACTTACCTTCTTTCGGTTAAGAAATTCAGCGTGGGCTGATTTTTACAATAGATTCGGCTGATAGCTGTACTCTTCGTTCACCTGACATTAGTTGTTCGGCACAATCCCACATATCTTTCACCCCCGAACACTGCACGATCGCGTGCGAGACGGTTTCCCGTTCTCGCCCACACCTCGTACAGGTCGGGCTGACTTGCGCAACGTGCCTTGCAAGCTTGTCCCCGAACAGGTAAGGCTCCTCGGTAGCACTGCCAAGCCAAAGACTTCTGGAAATTATCCAGTGTCTTCGGCCCGAATGTACTTTGGATCAGACTGGCCAGCTGATTATCGTCGAAAACCTAGGGCTTCCCCTAGCGTATCATCGTTACCGGCCTCTACAAAACCCTCTATAAAACACAGCGGTTAGAACAACACTGCCGCAGGCATTACCCGAGCGACGGAATAGTCGGAGTGCCTTGCGACATCCGTATACCACGTACCCAACTTCGATCTGCGATTATAAAAGTCCTCCCGGCCACCGAAACTGGTGAACCTGGGGAACATCTGTTTCGCCAGCGGAGACCACACCCGTTCACTACCCAGATGGAGCCACAGGTGCCTTAGCCTCAGCGCATTTTCTGCGCATCATTAGCCACGGCATCCCTAGTCCACCCTGTAACGGTTTTTTTGACAGCAGACAGAGCGTCTCACAAGCGGTTTCGAGCCCTTCCACAAGAAGCGAAAGAGCTTGTTCTCCAACTTGGTTCAACCACGAATCCGGGCAAGGCACGACGGCAAGGCGGTAGGTGATCACCGATGCTATAAACACATTGGAACCTCCGCCCCTACCTTTCAGGATAACCACCGCCAAGACCAAATCTTGACTATGCAGCCACCTTGCTCGATACCTCGCTCCAGTTCTTCTCTATTTGGAGGTCCGGACC
Organism: Octopus sinensis; assembly: GCF_006345805.1. Taxonomy (NCBI): domain Eukaryota; kingdom Metazoa; phylum Mollusca; class Cephalopoda; order Octopoda; family Octopodidae; genus Octopus; species Octopus sinensis. The sequence goes on along the minus strand of NC_043011.1, from coordinate 64,716,138 downwards.
GAACCAAACCCCCGGCAAACTTATCGGGCCTCCGTCCAACGTCCACGACGCTGTCTGGAGCATCGACTTGCCTCTCCAGGTGCCGAGTTGCAAGCCGACCGACTTTTCACGATTAACTTTTGCTCCTGTCAGCGTCTCGTAAAACCTCTATGGCCTTGCTTACTTTACGTAGGTGTGGTCCACTTCAGTCACGATGATAGTGATGTCATCCGCGTACGCCGAAACCGACAATCACGTCCTGGTTGCCTCGGAATGCCGCTCAGTCTTCGCAGCAGCGGCTCCAGGGCCAATACATACAAAAAGCGGGAGGAAGCGGACATCCCTGGCGAACCGAGCGTTTGACCTTGAACGGCTTAGAAAGAAAGCGCTTCACCTGAACTAAAACCGAGTCGGCGTTGTCATACATTTCGATGATCCACCTGAGGAAGCCAAGACCTAGGCGAACTGAGCCAGAACGGACACCAGGTAGTGATGGTCGACCAATATCGAACGCTTTAGACTGGTCTAAATGGACCACTGCCCCTCCCTTGCCGGGATCGTTATTTATTCCCTCTATCGTGTATCTAATAAGATGGAGATTATCCTGAATGGCTCTGCCCGGTACGGCGCACGTTTGCGCTTTCCCAATCAGTCCATTCGCGACACGCGCCAATCTGTTCGATAACACTTTGGCCAAAATCTTCAACTCTGCGTTAAGCAGAGTGATGGGCCTGAAATTATCTATTACATCCCCCTTGCTCTGGTCCTTCCTGATTAGCGTCACCACTCCCCGGCGCACAGATCTGGGGATAAACCCATTCTGCTGCCAGTTTGCGTAGACGCCCGTCAGTAAGTCCCCGAACAAGTCCGGCATACTTTTATAAAGCTCGTAGGGTAGACCATCCAGTCCCGGCGCCTTACCTGCACCGCAGTCCGCCATGGCCTCTATTACCTCCTCAGGTGTGATCGGCTCCTCACTACACTTCGCATCCTGCCCCGAGAGGCGCGGCAGCCCGTCGAGGAGGTCCGTAAGGTCCCTCCCCCTATCCGGTCCGCCGCTCCCCCCGAAAAGCTGGGCGAAGTGGTCCTGAAAAGCTTGACACATCTCCTAGGGCTCGTCTGTCAACATACCTTGTTGGTTCGCCAGAGATCGAATTGTAGCATCATTGCCACGTTGGGCTTCCACCACTCGGGCCCATCCTGCAGCCTTGATTCCTTCGCTCCCCATCGTACGTTGTCTAGCCCTGACAATGCAACCCATGTGTTTGGCTTCGAGGTGCTGGTTAAGAACCAGTCTCTTGACCTTCACCTGGTCTGCATTGCCAGTTCGCATTGCTTCCTCTAAGTCCTTAACTAGTGTAGTTACCTTTCTAGCCTCTCTAGCTACAAGATTAGTACTATATCTAACGGACTCATATTTTATGGCTCGCTTAAGGGCATACCACCATTTGTTGTTACAAATGGAGCCGGTCATGGCCCTCTGGATTATTAACCTAATCCTGTCCCTGTACTCCTTAATCGCCAAAAGGGACGTATTAAGTTTCCAGTAACCAGGACCTCTAGTTATCTTATCTACGTCTAGCCTACAGGTGACCATATTGTGGTCACTGTAGCTGACTATATGGAGTTGTGGACTCTTAACTAGGTTCTTATCTACGTTCCTAATTAATATCCTGTCTATGTACGACTTTACCGATCCGTCGCTATTTGACCACGTCCAGAGTGGAGCGCCCGGATGTTCCAGTCTATATGGATCTACCAGCTCAAAACGTCTTAGTAGATCCAGGAAGCAAGTATTTCCTTTTCTGTCTGTTCGCGAGCCTTCACAGTCTACCCGCACATCGCAGATTGTGTTGAAGTCCCCTAACATTACTTCTGTGCACGATGTACTCAGAAACTTCTCCAGGTTCCGATAATAATCACTTTTCCCCTTACCGGGGGGAGCGTAAACCGCAACCAGCCTGATTGTCTTACGGCTACTGAACGTCAACTCAATGACGACCAGCCTACCTTCCGGATCCGTAAAAATCAACTTTTTCTCAGAAACCCGGTTCCTTTTACACAGGACCAACACCCCGCTTCCGCCGACCGACGGGTTCGGAGAGATGACACTCTCGTAACCGTCGAACAGCGGGAGCAGATCTCTTGGCCCCTTTAACCGAGTTTCTGTGGCAACGACAACATATAAATCCCGTGACCTGATGTCATTTAGGAAGCGCCCTTGCTTCCAGCTCTGCATCAGGCCACGCACATTCAAACACCCTACAGGAATATGAGACATTACTTACCTTTATTCCGTTTTTCCTTTGGTGGTCGTGGCGGGGAAGTCCGCATTAATCAGTGACTCGTCCACTTCGAGTCGCGGACCCTTTATGTCCCCTGCGAACTGTGCATTTAACATGTTAAAGTTCCGTAAGTCCAATTTATAAATTTCTACATTTTTTTGTAGATTTCTGTGGGTTTTCACCCTTTCTGCGCTTGGGATATTTCCCATTCCACTTTTAAGTCGGTCATTATTTTTGTCTATTGCCGCATATACTATTTGGCCTTCTGTAAATCTGCTTTTTTGTGGGCTTTGTGGGGGTGATGGGGAGGACCCCGGGGAGTATGATGGGGAGGAACACGAGGAGGGGGTTGAAATGGAGGGGTAATGCTCGGCACTGAGGGGTGGGGGTGGATTGGCTGGGGGCTTCTCTTTTTGTGGGGAACCGTGGTTGGGTGGGGATGGTTTTCCCCCCTGAGAGTTGGATTTCTTTTTGATTGTGCCAGGGTTGGTTGGGCTTGTATCCGCATTCTTTCTCTTTGGCGTTTTCTTCCGCCTCACCGTTGTGAAGTCGTTCTCTTCTTCTTCTTCCGTTTTTTTCTCTGCTTCTTCTTCTGTCTTTTTCCTTTCTTCCTCTTTCTTGCTGGTGGGGCATTCCATACGAATGTGACCTATCTCGCCACATCCGTAGCAACGTGGCTTTCGCCCCTCCACCACCACCCGCAAGTTAATTTCTTCCCCGAATTGTATTCCTTCTGGAACTTCCTCCGTTGCCTCCGGGGTTGCTTGCACCACCACGTGCAATGCTTGTCCTCTCCAGTTTTCCTTTATCACTCTTCTGATGTTTATCACTGTTATTTTCTCTTCCACCCCCATTAACAGTGCTGGAAGCAACCACCTCACGTCGACCTGTGGCGGCACGTCCTCCACTCTGATTTTTGTGGTTCTCCTCCCTAAATACGAGGGTAATAATATTATTTCCTCCGTCTTTATTGGTGTTAGGGAGTGTTTTTTGGCCGTTTCTTCATTTCTGAAGTGCACCTCTATTGTTGCAAACTTTCTCCCCCACGTAACGTAGTCCATATCACTCCACACTGGTTTAAGGCATTTCTCAGCTTGGTCTTTGGTTATCCTTTCAATTTTCTTTTCTTTTATTACGTAGGATTTATAAATTATCGTCCTTTTCTCGGTTTCCTCTTTAATTGTTTGTGGGAGGGCAGCTATCGCGTTATTTCCCTCCTTTTTAAACATTTTTTAAAACTTTTCGTACTCCACCTCCTCCATCTTTATTTCCTCTGTCTTCCTACCAGCAGCGGCAGCGAAGTTAAACATCTTGGTTTTTTCACTTGGTTTGTCACACACATTTGCTGATTTCTCAGCTTCGTTGGAAGTCAAACCTTCCGCGACTTTAGCCGTTTTCACAGCTTTTTTAACCGGCGAACCTTCATTCACTTTTGCTGTTTTCACAGCTTCATTGGAAGTCACATCTTCCGCAATTTTAGCTTCTTCAGCAATTTTCACATTTTTTTGTGTAGGCAAACCTACTACGTCATCATTTTTTGACATTTTTGAACAAATATTTTTGTTCATTTTTCCGTGGAATGTGTGTTTTTTTTTTCGTGTGTTTCAATGTACAGCAGTTCCCCTCCGTGAGGAGGGGAAAACAAAGTTTTCCTCGTTCAAAACCAGCAACAGTTCAAACAACTTTTTAACAAGACAATTTAAACAGGTTTTAACACAAATTCAACAACAATCACTGAAAAAACTCACGTGGTAAAAGTTCAATACTTAATTATCGGACAAACCATGCCAGACACCCAGTACTAGCGAATCCAAAAATACGAATGAGATCTATTATTCTCCCTGTCCACCCACGTGAGTCATAGAGCATTACATTTCTACAGATGTAAAAACTGCAGTTCAAATTCTTGGAGATTAAAGCATTATATTTTCATCAAAAAAAGGGGTAGAATTAATTAATTGTTAATAAATTCGACCAAGCAGTATTCGGTATGTAAAGACCATTTACGGTATATTTGAAGTATTAATTTATAAAAATATGGTAAAGTAAAAAAATTCACTTTACCACACACCGAACTTTTCAGAAATAGCAGCCAAAAATTTGGCTATTTCTTCAACTGCAAATAAAAGTCTCAAGACAATGCATACTCAGAAAATAACTCACATAGGTATAAGGGAAAAACAGTGAAAGATCACATCCATATACGATACCCGAGGACAGACTGTTTCTGGATTTGTGGGTAAAACGCCACTTTTCCTTCATCGGCTCAGAGATTTCTTCTGATTTAGATTTGAAAATACTAAGAATCTAACATACCCGTCCGATATCTGTATATGTATGTATATATGTATGCATATATACATACATATACCTATATTTATACACACATATAGACACAAACACACACACGCACACATATGTATATAAACATCTAATAAAAATCTGGAGTGTGTTGTATCCCATTACTTAATAAATGGGAAAATGCATTGTAAATAAACAGCGAATTATATAAAGCGTCTTCTTGCACAGGAGCGTAGAGCAGGATGGGAGACATAGTGAGTTCCTAACTCTTCATCAGTTATCAACCAAAGTGTTGATATTCAGTTTCCCTTCACTAATGATAAGACTGAGTACGTCCCTCAGTTTTAGTTGATAACTGACGAAGAATTAGGGTCCCTATTCGTGTATTTCTTGTTCGCTTTTATACACAGTATACGCCTGCGTTCTTTATCCGGCGTTCTTTATCCAGCGCTTTTAAATTCCACAATTAAAAATATTCATAAAAATAGTCATATTAACGAAAGCAAATTAGAGGATATCGTGTCATAACTCTCTCACAAATATTCTTGGCATTATAGTAGCTTGTCTGATATATCCCAGCATCTATAAATTGAAGAACGTATTATTTATGCAATAGTAATTTACTATTCAACATTTTTTTTCAATCATTGATGAGTTGTCATACTTTGGTACCGGCTTCATGTATTTAGCTCAACAATTATTTTGCAACCCGGCACAAATCACACAAAATGTAACCTGGTTGCTGAAACTATTCAATGGTAAAGGCACACAAGTAAATGAAGTCATATATGCTTAAAATGAGTTTCTTTCATTTTTCACCTCTCCAATTTTATCCATCGGTCTGGTGATGTAGTAGAGGACTCTGAACCAGGGGAACACGTAGTGGTTCTTAATCCCATATTAATGAGGAACAAGCTTCTGAAATACGCACCCACGCATGCGCTTAGTTTTATAATTTGTTGGAGGATTTTATTTAAATTTCGTTTTTATGTTCAATATGCAAATTCACTGTCGTAAACATGATGGATTTGAACAGTTTTTCGCATTTTGTGTAATATTTTGAATTAATTTTTCTCCAGAGATACAACAAATTTTTGTTGAAATTTTATCAGAAATATGTTTAAAAACTTTTTTCATTCTATGATAAATATACTGCAAAGTATTACATACATTTCAATGATCATAATTCTACATTATTGTCTTTAAATTTGCCTATTTATAGGAGACAGATCGATGCCGTTTTCTTCCTCTCTCATTATACAACAAATTTGGCAAAGAGTCATGTATGACTTTATGATCTAAACAAAAAAGTATATAGATGACGTCTTTTATAACTACTATTTCCATAAAATTCCTAACAATATGAACAAGAGTACTCAGATTACGTAAATCTCCGCGAAGGCAACACCAGCGTCATTTTAACCATTGACCATAGAAGATTTTAAAAATAAGAAAGTCTGAAATACAACACGACTGCACTCAGATATCCAGAATACTAAAAATGCAACATATTGCTCTCAAATAATGAAGTAAAAAAAAAAAACAGGAAAAATGATCCAGAATATAAGTCTTGTACCGGATCGATCACAAAATCTAATAGGTTCATGCGAGTCTCGAGGCCAAACATCTCTGAATGTTTCATTCGAATCTAAACATCGGTTCTTGATATATCGTACCCATAGTCAAACAAACAATCGCGACTGAAGACAATACCTCCGCCTTCGTTAACACAGAGGTAATAACAATATTTCTGATACACTAATATACACACTGGTCCAAACAAAAACACACATCATACAAAGACACACATATATAATTATAATAAGTGCGATGAATGTTTGCAACAACAGAGCTGCTAGAAATGGCTCAAATTGTCTAGAACCACTTAGATTATTACTCCACTACACAAGATTCTAAGCGAGGAAAATAGTCAGCGATGATATGTAAATAATTTGGTTAGTCCCAAATCTATAGATTTGAAGGTTTGAGTTATTAAGTTTGAGTTTACCGCAACGTAAATAAATGAAATACACGTTATACGTTCGCCATAACTACCAATGTTAGACATGCATTTCGCACGCATTCACGAATTAAATGCAAACGCCTATTTTAAACATGTGTGTATATATTCAGAATAGTTCTGCAGAAAATAAATTATGGAATTGAATTAATATATATTTTGTATTGTCATTTTCATATAAATTAACCTTTATGGTAATTTTAGTATGCTGGCCATTTATAAATCATTAAACAATGATTTTATCATAATTATGTATAAAAACATATATTAATTCAGTCCTATAACATATTTACTGCAGAACTATTCTGAATAAACAAGCACATGGATGAAATAGACGCTTGGATTTTTTTTCATGGATACGTACAAATACATGTACATTATTTGTGCTTATGACGAAGGTATGGTGTATATTTCATTTATTACCGTTGCGGTATGTTCCCACTGATGATCGAACAGTTTTTTAATAACTCAAAGCGTGAAATCTGTATATATATATATATATATATATATATATATATATATATATATATATATATTTATATATATATAAGCTTAAGTACAGACAGAAACACATATATACACAGAAATATATATATATATATATATATATATATATATATAAGCTTACACAAACTCTTACGCTCGCGAACACACATACACATACATAGCGAGAAAGGGAGTAATGAACCGTATACTACGCATAAAAGAATTCATGAAAGCGATACGCATTACTTACGAACCGCGACAAGGTTAAATACACAATATATCATCGTTGTTAATCGCGCCATACTCTGGTCCAAAGGTTATAATATCAACTGAAATATATTAGAGAGACGCGAAAGTCTTAATCGTGTGACATAGATTTTATAATTTTCTTTTATATATTGGTACACAACAATACCTTCAAGAACTCTATTTAAGTGCATTTTAAGAACACATTTTACGTGGTTAATCTTACCATGATACATACTTTGACGATTTCAAATATTCTAAATATGATTTTATTCTCTATTGGTGCTGTCGTGTGTGGAAACTTGTTGTAGAGGATGAGTTCGAAACCTGTAGGTTTGTGTGTTTTATTTTCTAGTCGTGTTGCATTTGTTGATGTGAACTCCATATTGTTATAAGGTTACGTATATGATATTCTTGTTACATTTTTATTTGCTGCTAATTCCTGGAAGTTTCATCCCATTTTCAGGGCTTGAATTTTTCTTGCTCTTCGTCCAATTCCTCAATCAGCTTTCTGACTTTCTACAATTTCTATTCTGCTGTTGGCCCGTTCTTTCCTTGATAGTTCAGAAGGAAAATATTTTCCATCAATCCAGTAAGTTGATAAATATCCGGGGTTTCTTCTTAAAGATGCGATGATCCAAGTCATTCTCTTGTTATTTTATATCACACGACGTTGGATACTCTTCGTTTATATTTATGTCAAGAACGAATATGATTCATTTGACCCGGCTCATTGTTGGAGAGTCACATGTTGTTGGTTCGCAACACATGTATGAATCTATTCAGTGGTGTGTTACTCCGGCTTAGGGTGTCAATAATTTATGGCAAAAATAATTTATAAGCAAAAATGATATCCAGAGGTAATGCTGTACGATCGTTTCAAGCAACTCCATTTAACTGAACAATGCAATCATTACATCAATTTAAAAGGCGGATCAATCTTCAGCTGCTAGAAAACATAGAATTTAATTAAATCAGAACTATGAACACATTTGTATAATCATACCTAAATATCTGAATGTTTTACACGAGTTCTAGTCGCAGAATTCATGTAGTAATTTGGGGACGGCAATTGCAGATAGGGAACTAGGTGCTTTGCATAAAGCGCGAGAGGAAATATGTGAAAGCCATACAGAGAACTTCTTATGGTCTAATTTCCCTGCTGTATAACTTTTGGTTAAACAGGACGAAATAAATATGTCACTGAATAATAGTTCAAGACTACCAGAAATATTTGAGAAGAACGTAATATTTCGTAAATATAGGGAAGATAACGGAATCTTAAACAGCAGGTGAGGGTAACGAGGAGCAGATTTCAGGAATTCAGAAAATTCGACGTAGTTAACGAATGATATAAGCCTTACGACAACGCTTAGTTTTATAGAAGGAGACGAGAAGATGATGTTAATATTAATTTATGAAGGCATTCTAGTGGTCAGAAACAGTTTATACACACATGAGTACCTATATATATACATCGTTGAAAGATTGAAGGTACATTGTAAGAATATAAGAACATTCTGATATAAGCATATATATATATGTGTGTGTGTGTGTGTGTGTGTGTGTGTGTGTGTGTGTGTTTAATCGAAAAAAGGAAAAGATAAGAAAAAATGCATTGCGTTGTACATGCAAAAGCGAGATATTTGTACACATGTATATATATATATACATATATATGTGTGTGTGTGTGTGCGTGTGTGTGTGTGAGTGTGTGTGCGTGTGTGTGTATGGTTTTGTGTATGTGTTTGTGTATATGTGTGTGTCTGCGTGTGTGCGTGTGTTAGTCCAATAAGAATTGAAAAACGGAAGGAAATTATATCTACTTACTTATGATAAGATGATAGTTACGAAGTGAAACGTTCACCTGATGGAGCAATGGATGATCCTATATTTTCTGTGCACATTATATACAGAAAAGCGTCGCAGGAGGTGGCCGATTTATGTCATCAAAATTTCCATTGTATTACGAGGCAATTTATAATAATGTATTATATCGATGCAATTTTCATAATCAATAACATATTTTTATCCTCAAGAGACATCAGATTATGTTTTATTCAGACGTTGTGTAGCATTATATTAGCCAAGAAAAATAGTCGAAGTGTTGGCATTTTCAGCGGGATTAAATAAATTTCTAGTCATATTCTGGCCCGAGGGCGTCTTCCTCGAAAACCAACCTCCGTCAATTGTTCCTCTCTCAGCAAAGAAGAAAACACGTCCAACACACACAAAGACAAACACGCTCAATTATTTTTATGTTTGTATGTGTGTGTGTGCACGCGTGTGTGTTGAAGATAATTTCTAATTTGCTGAGAGGGAAACAGTCAATATATTCAATACAGTGAGAAATATGTAAAATATAAAATTCGAAATATACTGGGATTCTTTCGAAATTTGTTATATATTTTTTTCTGATATTCAAAAATTCATAGAGAATGACCGTCCCAATATAAAGTTTATCTAAATTTAATCTTTCGAATGTTCACAAGTGACGGCAGGACCTTAACACCGACAAAGATTGGATTCCACATTAGGATGTCTAATCTGTAATATATATATATATATGTGTGTGTGGGGGGGTATGTATGTATGTATGTATGTATGTATGTATGTATGTATGTATATGTATGTATGTATGTATGTATGTGTATATATATATATATATATATATATATATATATATATAGAGAGAGAGAGAGAGAGAGAGATAGATAGATAGATAGATAGATAGATAGATAGATAGATAGATAGATAGATACCGGAGTAAACACAAAAATGTGAAACAAGAGTACTCAAACACCAGAGGTAGAGTAATATGCTTTATTTAAAAGCAGCAGAAATTTATTCGGACTTTCACGTTCCCATTCGGCGGACTGTTTTGTTTAAAAAACTGTCCGACGAACTGGAAAGTGAAATAAGCAACAAAGATATCGAAAGGTAATGCAGTACGATCGTTTCATGCAGCTCCACTTAATTGAACAATGCAATATTGACATCAATTTCAAATGCAGAGAAATCTTCAGAATTTAATTAAGTTAGAACAGATGGACACATTAGTATAATTTTACCTAAAATCTCCAGGAGGTTAAGGAGATAGACAAAGAACATGATGTTCTTCCTCCAGCATAGACGTTACTTAGCTATTCAAGAAGATAAACATTGTTACAGACTCTGCCTGATTTTTTATTTGTTTTTATGGGGTCAGTTTTAATTTATAGACTAGTTTATCAAATCCCTTGTATATCTAAGGCTGAGAGAACAGAGGGCTGTATATGTTAGGGGTAGGGCTGAGGGAGCAGACAGACATCATAGTTGCTATAGTCATAAAAATCAAGATTTATCGGAAGCAATATCATGAGGTGTGGTCAAAGGAAAACTTAAAACAAGACGCTAGCTGAACATTAAGGGGTCTCCTACTGGCAGAACATTGATAATGAAACATAGGAAGACTCATCATATAGTACTACAGTTAAATACTATAAAACGATGCTGCTATATTGTATACAGATAAAGTTTAGGGTTATTCAGAGCATTATTAAAAAGAATAGTATAATAAAAGGATAGAAATTTATGAATACTTTTGAGTATATAAGAAACTTTTACCACAATAGGGGTAGGAAAAGAAATTATCCAGAAATAGTTTAATATTCATACATATTGTACACTTAAATAATAACTCATCAGATGGTATCTGTGAATATTGATTAATTGGTATATACTGGTACTAATAAAGGAGTATTGAGGTAAAGGGACATGCAATTATATATTAATAAAAAATATAATCTACGCAACTTTTTTATAAGTAGGGAATGTATTAGTATAGTTTTGTATAAGCTAAATATGAATTTATAGAGATATAAAAATTAATACAAAAATAAATAGGGGCTAATTATAATATAATAGAGAACTAAAATAGCATAATCAAGTAGGGCTGAGCACCATAGAAAAGGAAATAAAATAGTTTAATTACTAATACTATGGTAATGAATATGTAGCTTATTAGCTCAAGTAGAGAAAATTTTTAGAAAAACATAATAATTCGAAATATATTTGACTAAAAATTATATATTTACTTATTTAGATAATATCCATAAAATACTGATGTCTAGTATGAGCTAAAGGAATATAAAAGTTATAGAACAATCATATTTTACACTAATCTTGTTTTAAAAACTAAGGGTTATATTATAGTTTTAAGAAGTTATTATTGTTATTCCCTACATGATAATTACAGTTTCCTGGTGGTACTTGTTTAGAAGTGTTATATATAATATATAAAGGCCCTTATAAATACTCTGTTCAGGAGGGTAGAGTCATTTAATAAATAAATAAATCAAGTATTTTCTAGAGGTAATTTCAAACAATATTGTCTTATTGTAATAAGTTAAAATTTAGGGTCATCAAAAAGATTATTAAGAATGAAATTTTAACAAAAAGATAAAACTTCTTTGAATATGTTGAGTATTTAGCACATATTTACTACAATAGAGAGAGGAAAAGAAAATTACAAAGAAATAGTTTAATATGTATTTACTTATTACTTATCTAAATACTAAATTATTATATGGTTTCTATGGAGATTGATCAAATTGGATTTAACCGATATTTAATAAGGAGGCAACTAAGGTTAAATAATATATGAACTATATTTAATTAAATTGAACCATTGTTGTCGAAGTTGTCGAGCTAATTTTACATAGTCCTTATTCTTAGTGCAAATTTTGAGGAGTGCAGTTCGATTATCACCGATATATTTTCAAAATGGTGGTCGGGTAATAAATGTCACTAAGTGTTAACTTTGGTTCCAAAAATTCCGAACTGGAAACTACAGCCCTGTACATGAGCCACATGGTGGAAGATTTGTTGTCCTCGAAGATGACCTCCTGAGAATCTTGGTGAACAAAATCCCATCGTAAATGTTGAGGAAGTAGCAAAGAAGGTTGGATGTGTTTATTCAACCATTCATGCCATCGAAAAGAAATCAGGAAATTGGGTGCAGGGGCTCCTTAAATTTGCCGAGTCTAATGCTCGTCTACATACAGAGAAGATGACATTCCGAAGACTGGATCATTTTGAATGGGAAACCATAATAAACACACCATATTCACCGGGCATTGCCCCCTCTCTTTATCATTGATCCAGCAGTTTTCAAAATCATTTGGACGGAAAAAATATGGATTCTGTAGATGAGTCAGAACAGTACTGGAAGAGTATTAATCGCCATGGATATGTGCAATTTCGAAGAGAAGCATCGCAAGTTCAACAAATATTTGGAAGAAAATTGTAGAGAATGAAAGAGAGTATATTGTAAATTAAATAATGAAATTTACTTATCTTAATTCTGAAATGTTAATGAAATATAAAAATCAGCATATGTATGTATATATGTATATACTTTTCACATCTTTCTATGTGAAAATACTGCCAAAATTCTGCCTAGGTTTGCCTGCAATTATACCTAAGGGCATATACCTACACGGGTGTACGAACCAGCATTCACACTTGGAATAATATGAATTGTAAATATTGTTTCTGCAGCTTGCATTCTTCGTTATAATTTTACTCCAGCCTGTAAATTAAAGTAAGAAAATTATTTAACTCAATTTTGAATTATGAAAACAGTATTGTATAGGGTATATATATATATATATTTATTACGTTCGCTATTTTCCAGTAAATATCGGTACTTCGTTGTGCCATATATTTACTTCTACTTATATATATATATATATATATATATATATATATATATATATATATATATATATATATATATATATATATATACATATATATATACTCTTTACTCTTTATTCTTTTACTTGTTTCAGTCATTTGAATGCGGCCATGCTGGAGCACCACCTGTAGTCGACCAAAACGACCCCGGGACTTATTTTTTGTAAGCCCAGTACATATTCTATCTGTCGCTTTTGCCGAACCGCTAGGTGACGGGGACGTAAACACACCAGCATCGGTTGTCAAGCAATGTTAGGGGGACAAACACTGACACACAAACACACATATATATATATATGTATATTTACATATATACGACATGCTTCTTTCAGTTTCCGTCTACCAAATCCACTCACAAGGCATTGGTCGGCCCGGGGCTATAGCCGAAGACACTTGCCCAAGTTGCCACGCAGTGGGACTGAACCCGGAACCGTGTGTTTTGTTAGCAAGCTACTTACTACATTTCACATGATTGCATGTGAAAATACTACCCAAATACTGCCTAGAGTGATACGAATTGTAAATATTTTTTTCTGCAGCCTGCAAACTTCATCATTACTTTACTCCTTATTCTTTTAATCTATTCCTTATAATACGTGGATTTCAGCTGTCTACAACTTCATACATACCCAACTTATGTCAGATGACAGTATACGCAGCGTACGGAAATGCTAGCTTATCACTTGCGAGGCTCCAGAATGGGCTGTAAGATTCCAAATTCACTTTAACCTAATTGAAATATTGTAAATGATTTATTTCAGATACACGCCTTGCCCTGATGTTTTGTTATATTTACATAATATATATATATATATATATATATATATATATATATATATATATATATATATATATATATATATATATATATATATCATGCATATATATATTATATTATATATACATCTACGTGTTTTTCAGTCACTGGTGATACCTTGCACAAAATGTGCATTGCTTTTTTTTATAATCGACCGCCACGCATACCTGATGAGAGTGTGTTCTTATATAAATATATACATACATGCACACACACACAAACACACACACACATACACACACTCACACACACACATATATATATATATATATATATATATATATACATACACACATAACGCTTCCGAGGTTAGTCATATATATATATATATATATATATATATATATATATATATATATATATATATATATATATATATATATACATGTATATTATATATATACATATAAAATATATACACAATGAAGAGTTTTCCACGCGTATACATAGAGGTTTCAAGTCTTGGGTAGGATGCGATCCATTAGTATCAGTTTTGCATTTATATAGTTTTCTGCAGCTTCCATCAACATTGTGTGTGTGGGCATTTAAGTAGTATGTTGCTTATTTTATGGGAATGAGTTCTGAGAAAAAATCTTATTTTCTTGCAAATAAGCTTGTAGATATTTCTCTTTTTTTCTGGTAATCAAAACGTATGATATTCTGGTAAGTAAAACTATTTGCCTCCTTTTGACGGCAAGTTTATGAAATTGAATCTTAATAGGAATACAAAATTGGGATTAGAAACACTGAATTTATGATGAAGCACTCTATTTCGTAATGCTTTTACTTTTAGATTTACATATCATGAAACAGATGTTTGCTTCATTAAAGTGCAATAAATTTTGAATATGCACCTGTTATTCATTGTCTGGAGGAATTAGGTTTGTAATAACAATTAAAATTAATTGCCTCTCTGTCAATGTGCTAAGTATGACGTACATATATCAAAAGCTCCCATACACAAGCAGGCATACGTAGGTGTATGTGTGTGATCATTTATATGTGTCCGTTTGTGTGTATGTGTGAGTACGTGTATATATATATATATATATATATATATATGGGTGATTATGTGAGAGAGAGAGAGAGAGAGAGAGTGTGTATGTGTGTGTGCGCCCATGTTAAAGTATTTAGAAGAAGCGACAATTTGACCAGACTTGACAATGATATTTAAGTATAATTAGCCAAATAATGAATGGTAGATATAGCCTCTGACAGCAGTTTCTTCGATATCCCAAAGACCTGAAAATCTTGCCGAGCGAAGACATCATATGCTGCGTATTCCATCATCGGTGAGAGAGGGATAAATTGAAATACATTCAATATACATCGTAGTGGAATAAAACATCCTGAACAATGATTGCGTTTGTCGTTCCTTACACACAGAGACGCAGGAGAGATCTAAATGAATCCATTTAATTGCAATGCGATCCGGTATTTCTTAGGTAAATGCAGGATAGGAGGGAACGGTTAGATAGTAATCTATAGTAAGGAGAAAAGGATGCTAGCATTTTCAAAGTTGAACAAATGATGAGAGGTAGAATGGAGTACACTGCGTTAGGAGAAACATAGGTAGATCGTAGTTTTGTATTAGTTATATACTTATCCCTACAGCGAGGGCTACTACTGTCCAGAAAGTTAAATGAAGCGCAAGTGTGAAGAGAGAGAGGTGCTTTGGTAGAGGAAAAGTTAAAGAAACGTGCCGTATATGTGCGTGTGTGTCTGAATGCTTGTGTGTTTGTGTGTGAATTTATGTACGTGAGTCATTGTGTCACCGTGTCCCAACCATCGCTTGAAAACAGGTGCTGGTATGTTTACGTCCCCGTTATTTAGCGATTGAGGGAAAGAGAAAAATCGAATAAGTACAAGGTTTACAAATGATAATTCTTGGGGTCGATTACTTCGACTATTGCTCTAACATGACCGCAGTCAAATGATGGAAACAAAAAAAAGAATGTGTGATAAGAAGCTTGGTTCCAAATGGCATATTTCCAGGTTGAGTTCCACTGCGTGAGACAATACAGGGAAGCCTTTTCTATTATAGTCACGGGGTGAATAAAGCCTGCAAATGGATTTTGAAGACAAAACTCAAAGGGGCTCGCCCTATATATATATATATATATATATATATATATATATATATATATATATATATATATATACACTTCTGTGTGTGTGTTTGACACCGTACCATCGGTTTGCAACTAATATTGCGGTGTTTAAATCATCGTAACTTAGTGGCTTAGGAAATTATACCATACAGTAGGTACTACGCCTACAAAGAATAAGTGACAGGGTCGATTTGTCCGACTAAAGGCGGTGTTCCAGCATTGAGCTGTCAAATGACTAAAATAAATAAAAGTATAAAAGAATATACTTACATATATATATATACATATATATATATATATATATATATATGTATGTATATACACACATATACATATACGATGAAGTTCCTTCAGTTATATAGATATGTGTGTGTCCTATATGTGTGTATCACAAGATTTATCAATGGTATGTTTGTGCACGATTTTGTAAAAATTCGTCTGTATTTAAAGTATTTTGATTATTGGTTCTATTCCCTTTGCGGGAAACTTCCTCGCAATTTCTACCTTTAAAATCTGCAGTAATTAGTGATCCAGAATACCTACAGCTTCAATTGTTGTCGCCATTCACACATTTTCTGTTTTCCCCCTCTATGTCATGAAGTCCATAGCATAGTTGCTTCTTCCAATCTGACTTCTTTAAACAAACACACACACACACGCGCACTTTGAAGAAATACTGAGGGATTATCAATCCGGTTAACATACTACATAAAAATTCTGTTGTCAGAGGAGTCTAACAATGTTACTTTGATTACTGCAGAAATGGGTGTCGTGAAATTGAAGCAACCCAAATATCGGGCTTTAATCAGAAAATATTGTGAAAGCGGTTAAGTCTTTAAAAAATTTAAAATGAAATATCCAAAAGTATTCTTATACATTTTAAAATTCGAATTTTTTTAGTGAAATAAAATAACCTGTATACGTAGACATATAAAACATGTGTGTGTGTGTGTGTGTGTGTGTGTGTGTGTGTGTGTGTGTAATTTCTAATATTATGTATGGAATTTTCTACTTTTCTTGACAAGGGAACAATTACAGGAGATATATTTTTCCAGGAATACATCCTCAGGTCACAATATGACGAGTAATTTTATTTATCGCGCAGAATCAGCTAATACTTCCCTGATATTTCTACCCTACCACAAATTTATACAATGTCTGAATAGAACTAAACCTGGTGTCACTTGTGGAAGAAACAGGTGGTCAAATATATTTTATAGATTATAAAAATTACATAAATTCAATACATTGAATTGCCAGGTAACAAAATGGAATATTCGTTTCTGTTATGTGACATAAAACCGCCCTCCATCTGCGCGGCTTTTCTTTATATAAAATGTAGGAAATCTATGTTCATCCACTTCTCCATCAGCTGAACGTGAACGCTTCAAATTTTAACGTTCTTCTTATCATAAGTGAGTAGATATAAATTCCTACCATTTTTTTAACGTTGCGCTAAAGAACACACACTCACAGACACATACATGGAGCGGTAGGCAGACCCATAAATATATATGTATATATATCGTGACGCATATTTGCCATTTGAATATGGCTAACCCCTAAGTGTGGATGCTACTGTAGCTTGTAGCCCCAGGAGGACACCTCCTCCAGCTGGCTATAGACACACTTTCTGTGCCCTATCAGTATTTGCGAAGGGAAGCTATCCTTCCCGTCTTCAACTCATGATACACACGGACTCGAGATTCAGGGCATTGAACCGTCATCGGCGTATGACAATCATAGTTGTCGAGGAGAAGTCGGTTCTCTTCACAAATACATATACTTTTTCCAGTATCGATTGACACTGATATTGAGAAAGTGAAATCAAACAATGATAAATCTCAGAGCGAGTTATAAACAGTAGCAGCAACACATCATGACGTATATTTGCCATTTGAATATGGCTAAACCCTAAGGTGGATGCTACGGTAGTTTGTAGCCCCAGGAGGACACCTCCTCCAGCTGGCTATAGACACACTTTCTGTGTCCTATCAGTATTTGCAAAGGGAAGCCGTCCTTCCCGTCTTCAACTCGAGTTTCAGGGTGGCAAAGAGAAGAATGGAAATTGCAGCTAATCAGAAATAAGATTTAGGAATTAGTGTATTGAACAAACAAAAATTAGAATGCATAGCTATGTATCTGAACGAAACTTCGAGAAATTTACAATACATACAAATGTAACAAACATATTATAAACATAACAACAAAACAATATGAACATCACCTCAACAACAGAAAAAAGGCTTGATATTATAATAAACAATGCTACGGGTTTAGAACTTATGCTCTTCGTCAATTTCTACACACGACAACTCAAGTACAAAATAAAGTCATATTTAGAATATTTGAAATCTTCTCAGTGCGTATCAGGATAATATTTACGACATGAGAAATATTTTATAAAGATTCAATGAGACTACGTATAACATTTCTTCAAGCAGCTTACGAAAGAAAATGAATAAAATTCGTCATACTATTAAGACTTTCGCGCCTCTCTAATATATTTCAATTACTATTATAACAGTTAGAATTGAGCATCATTCGAGTAACAACGATTAAATATTGCATATGTATTCTCCTTTCAGTTCCTAAGCAACGTGTAATATTTTCATGAAATATTTTATGTATAATATATAAGACATTTCTCCCATTCTTGCAATATATGTGTGTGTATGAGTGTGTTTAAATTTACACATATATTCCAACATAGCGGTCCTCATTTAATACTA
This sequence comes from Octopus sinensis, assembly GCF_006345805.1. NCBI lineage: Eukaryota > Metazoa > Mollusca > Cephalopoda > Octopoda > Octopodidae > Octopus > Octopus sinensis. The sequence goes on along the minus strand of NC_043011.1, from coordinate 64,697,422 downwards.
AATTCAATTTATCCCTGTAAGTTTGGAGTTTTCGTCTCTATTAATTTTATTATTGTTGTTATTATTATTTTTATAGCGTGCATTCGCTTCAATACCGAGCGCAGCTCTGTGTGCCTTGGGTATGTGCTGTGATTTGTTGTGATGCTCTGATGGTTATTGTATGGAAAGTGTTCTGCGTAGGATGTGTGCAGTGCCTAGTAGTGCAATTTTCTGTATGTTATATGTGTTTGTAAGTCCTGGTGGTTTTGTTATGTATTTGTCTGAATATTTTTTAATCATACCTAATGCACCTACTACGATAGGAATTGTTTCTGTTTTTAGATTGCACATTCTGGTTACCTCTATTTACAGGTCTTTGTATATTGAAAGTTTCTCCACTTCTTTTAGAGGCACGTTGTCATCTGCTGGTATTGATACATCAATTAGAAAGCATTTTTTTCTTCATGATTTCTGACAACTATATCTGGTCTATTGGCCTTAATTTCTCCATCTGTGTGTATCGGCATATCCCAGAGTATGGTTGCTGTTTCGTTTTCTGTGACCTTTTCTGGTGTGTGCCTATACCATCTTTTTTCTGCTGTAATTCTATAATTTTTGCATAGCTTCAAGTGTATATAGGTCCCAACTCTGTCGTGTCTGTGAATATGTTCCTTTATAGGCAGGACCGGGCAGCCAAAGATAAAATTATTTATTGTTTCTTGTCCATCTCCACATATTCAGCGGTTACTCATATATTTCTTTTCATTACATTTTTGAAATTTCTGGTGGGAAGGCTTTGGTCTTGTACTGCAATTAAAAATCTCTCTGTCTCTGCTTTGCGTCCTGAGTTTCTCAACCATTGCTGTGATTTTTCTTTGTCCATTTCTTTTGCATTTGGCTTAGTCCAGTACTTGACATGAAGGGGCTTTTCTTGCCATCGTTTTATCATGGTTCTTTGCTGTTCTAGTTTTAGTTTTGATTACATTTGCTTTATAGATTTTGATGTGCTATTTTCTTCTTCTTCTTGTTTCTTCTCCTTCTTCTTTTTCTCCTCCTTTTCCTCCTCATCCTTCTCATCCCCTCCTTCCCTTCCTCCTCCTTCTTCTTCTTCTTAATATTTGTTAGGTTATTTTTTTTGCTCGTCTTTTGACGCTATTTGTATCAGTTTACCTTGCTTCTGAAGTAGGTATTTTTCCAGTCCTATGGTGGTAATTTTATGGTAGTTTTCCAGCTGTATAAGTCCTGTCCCACCTTCAAACATTTTATATGTAGCCATTGTATGTCAGATTTTGGGTGATGCATCCTACATCCTGTCATTGTTTTTCTTGTTTTCCTATCTATTCTGGTTAGTTCATTTGACGTCCAGTTAAGGATATTGTAACTGTAACTTATAAAGTGTTGATACCTATAATCTTGTTTTTAGCATTGAGTTCTTTTTTTGGTATTGATCTAACTCGTTATTAGTATTCTTTTTTTATAATCTCTTTCATTTGTGTGTGATGTGTCTATCTTGTTCATGGATTCCTAAGTATTTGTAAGTTTGGTTTGGTCTCATTCTTGTATTTCATTGGTTTTATCTAGTGTGATGTTGCTACTCTTAACTAGTTTTCCTCTTTTCAGGGTTACTTTGGCGCATTTTTCTAATCCAAATTTCATATTGATTTCTTTGGTAAATCCATGAACTGTCTTTAATAGGGTTTCCAGCTGATTGTCATTTGCAGCGTATCGTTTTAGGTCATCCATATATAAAAAGCGGCTGATCGTTTTGCCGTAACATTTATATCCGCATCCAGTTCTATTTAGCATATCAGATAGAGGTGACAGTGCCAAGCAGAAAAGGAGTGGAGATAGCGTGTCTCCCTGGAATATTGCTCTTCTAATAGGAATGGTTTTTGTTTTCATGAGTCCCTCTTTTGTTTGGAGCTGTAGCACTGTTTGCCATTTATTCATAGAGTGTCCAATGTATTTTATAATTGTTGGTGCTACTTTGTTAATGGTTAGAGTTTCGAGGATCCATGTGTAGGGGATGCTATCAAACGGCTTTTTGTAGTCGATCCAGGCCATACTGTGGCCTTTCTTCTTTCTGTGGCTGTCTTCAGTTATGGCTTTATTAATCATTAGTTGATCTTTACAGCCATATGAGTCTTTGCGGCATCCTTTCTGCTCTTCTGGAAACAATTTGTTTTCGTCCAGGTGCTTTTTTAATCTTTGCAATATCACTGCAGTAAATGCCTCGTACATTGTAGGGATACAGGTGATTGGTCTGCAGTTTTCTGGTTTCGCAGTCTCATTTGATTTGGAAATTAAAATGGTTTTCCCCTACGTGAGCCATTCAGGCATTGTCTCTGGCCAGTATGTTGTAAACATTTTCAGCCATCATTTTGTGCATTCCTGTTAGATATTTCAACCAGAAGTTGGGGATCTTGTGATGCCCAGGTTCCTTCCAGTTGCGTAGCCTTTGCAGTGCCTGGGTTACATCTTCAGTTGTTATGGGTGTCTAAATTTGCTCAAATGCTATGTTTTTTGTTTTAATACTCCTTTTTTTGGTTGTTCATATGCCGACCATATTCTTTTCCAGAATTCTTCCACTTCTTCTGCCGTTGGTGCTGAAGTATTATCTATTTTATTCTTGCCAAGTTCGTGGTAGAACTTTTTGGGGTTGGATTTGAACAGTTTGTTTTGTTAAAGAAGCCTTCGCGTTTCTCATACCGGCGTATCCTTTGTGCTTTGGCAAGGATATCTTGCTTTAGTTTTTCTTTTATCTCCGGCAAATCTTTTTCTGTGATGTTATATTTGCGGAATATTTTTGTTTTCTTTTTATTGCTTAGTAGCCGTGATTGTCTACTGATTTCGTTAAGAATCGACATGTCTTTTCTCATTTTTTGTATTTTGATTTGGATGTTATTTATCCAGAGGGTTTGTTTGGGTGGTGGTACTCCTGTTTCGAAGGGTTTGAATGAGTATCTAGCTTCTTTTGTGGCTGCAGTGACAGCTGCGTATATTAAGTCATTTAGTTCAGTGATATCGCTTTTTGTTTCAGTGGCTATTAGTTCCGTGACGGCTAGACTTATGTTGTTTATAATTGATGTTGTTGTTTTGTCTATTTTGATGTTTCGGAGGTATGGTCGGTAGTCCATTTTGAGCTCTGTGTTTTCCAGTTCTTTGATTATCCTACTTTTTATATTATCATAATCATTAGCCTCCCCTTCGTTATTTCCAGGTTTTAGATTTGTGTCCCTTTTTTTCACGTTCGTATGTTTCTCTGTTGTGTTTTGTCTTGCTGTTTGTCGTGTGTTATTATGCATCCTTACGGCTTGGATTTTTTGTTTTTGTTTATTATTATTGTTATTATTATTATTATTATTATTATTATTATTATTATTATTATTATTATTAATATTATTATTTTTATTATTATTATTATTATTATTATCGAGAGCGAACGTTTATTGAAGGCATTTAAATCTTTTTTTCGCTTGTTATGGAAATTACAGGTAAGATATAACCGCTATTTTGGAAGGATATTTCAATACCATGAAGAGAATTATATATTTTGAAAGTTATTAATAGTATTTACCATATATTTAATGTTTTCTATATGGTATAATTTACGTTTATCATTGTTGGAATTACATAATAATGTTTTTTCTTTAATTTATAAACATTCTATATTTATATTGGGAAATTTGATTTAATACTAACTTGACTATTTCCCTGTAATTTTGGTGATTTGATCCATATATATATATATATATATATATATATATATATATATATATATATATATATAACACAAGCGGTTTGATATTGCTGGTATAGGTTCCAACATAATTTTTACCAATTAGCTTCTGGTTTACATCAGTTATTTAGTCTGTCTTAAAACATTTTCACGCCCTCACTTCTATTGAAAGTCTCTACAAAATCAATTTTGATTCGAAACCAGCAACTTCAATAGTTTACATAGCAACCATAAGACAACAGAAATACAAAGCCCTATAACAGCAAAGTAGTGAATATATAAAACTACTACAACCGAAATACCTTCAAATACGACCCATTGTAGCTCATCCAGCCTGTCCTCCACATCGTTCAAGTAACCACTGTCTAGTCATGCTCCCAGTTTCTTTCGTGAAATATACTGAAGTCATCCGCACCATACTAGACGCAGCAAACCTAAATAAGTCACGCGGTCAGCTTCAACCACGAAAACAATACATTCCTTTAAACGGACAATACGCCCGCCAAATTCGAGGCATAGCTATGTGGGTGCAATGTGTCCACTCAATACTGCGATATGTAATACAGAACTCAAAGGATTTCTGTTCGAGAAAGAATAGTCTCCCATAATTATAGAAAATAGAAAGCAAAGATTAAACGAAGAAATATAGAACATAGATTAACGCGAGCAAGACGGAACACAATACCATTTCTAGTAACACACAATCTGCACCACCGTAATGTTTTTAATAGAATCAAATCAAATACGCCAATTATGAAGCAAGATGAAATTTAAAAAAAAAACAGAATCTCTAATCAGATATTTGTCTTAAGAAATGGAAACCACATAAGCTAAAGAATCTATTAACAAATGTAAAATGCAACATGAAGAAATAGTATAAAACATTCACAATATCCAGTGTAATGATAAGTGATCAGGACCTTGAATATACATGCGCATTGGTAGATCGATTACAAAAAAAATTGACAAATATTCGCAAATGTAGACTTGAATTGCAAAAGTAGAAATTTTATCTATTTAATTAAATCCCCGAATTGCGAGAAACTATATACAGGTGAGACATTTATTGCATTATGGAAACGTTCACGTGTCAACGGTCAACAAAAACGAAAGGCCAATATTCGCCAAATTCCATTAAGCGAACATACAGAAAGATGTGGCCAGATAATGCTAATTTGTTTTTCTTTCTCCAATCTAAAAGTGAGGTTGGAAGGAAGCCTTAAGAAAATCATCTTATTACAATCTTCAAACCCGTTCGAACTAAAAAAAGTGAAAACAATATATGAACTATTTAATGACGTGGATTAAAACATATTTTAAGATATAAATATGTAAAATTTTCAGAAGACTCCCACGAACGCAAATACAAACAACCAAAACCGACTAAATTTGAATGTAAACAGAAAGCAACAAAGGTTAAATAAAGGCGAGATGTATGCAAGTAATATCGGTACGCTAGTCAAACCGTGACGTTTAAGGCGGTGAGTTGGCAGAAATTTTTGCGCGCCGGGCGAAATGTTTTAGCGGTTACGCTCTGAGTTCAAATTCCGCCGGGGTCGACTTTGCCGTTCATGCTTTCGGCGTCGATAAATTAAGTATCAGTTACGTACTGGAATCGGTGTTATCGACTTAATCCCTTTGTCTGTCCTTCTTTATCTCCTTTTGTCCCTTGTGGCCAATAAAGGAATAAGAAACTGTGACCTTTAAGCTGCATGATTATTTCTCAAAAGCGCATGTTGAAAATCCAAATAGTTGCAGGCTTTCTAGAAGTTATCAAACGGAAGACATCAGTCATTTCACTACATTGTTCAAGAGCTCAACTTTCAGTTAAATACAAGTTGAAATCTAACGATTACTACAAACGCTCGAAAGCGCTGATTGAAAAACATTTTAATATTAAAAATAATTCGAAATTAGAAATCAATTTAAGTAAAGTATCTACATATATACATACATAGACACATACACACACACATACACACACACATATATATATATATACACAATAACCAACAAATATAATTGATGTAACAATCATAGACATTGTTGCATGTATAAATGTATATATGTAAGTGTATACATTCAAACATGAATTGCATATATATATATATATATATATTTATGTATATATATATATATGTGTATATATATATGTATATATATATATATATATATATATATATATATATATGTATATATATATATATATATATATATGTATATATATATATATATATATATATGTATATATATATATATATATATATATATATATATTTATATATATATATATATATATATATATATATATATATATATATATATATATATATATATATATATACTATACAACTATAACCGTTTTATCATAAACACTTTGGTGGGGAACTGCAACTGCATGGAAACAACATCATATATATATATATATGTATATATCCTAATATATTTTTTTATTCAAATACATACGCCATTATATGATTTCATTGTCATTCTAACCTTTAGTTTCGGACGTATACTCTGTGACATTTACATATATTTCAAACTAAAGTATGATATTACAGCAATAATTCACTGAAAGTATAATTTTACAGATATTAGAAGAAGAATTTAGTACATGTAGTTTTTCACAGATTACTCCACATTTCAACTGAAATTAAAATTTTTGTTACGTTTTGCAACAACTATTCAGGATTTGGAATAAATTTTTATTGATGAATATTCTTACAAGAAATCCTTAAGCATCAGCTGAGACGGCATTCAATCACAACAACAGCGATATTATTAGAAGCGATAGAAGGATGCATAATGTCTCAAGACTGGACGAAGGAGGTGCATCTTGTTTAACTTGTTTAACTGTTTTACCTTGTTTAGTAATAATGTCCGCTAGAATAAATAGAAAATACGGGGATCAATTACATTTTCAATTTTACCATTTCTATCGATTGGCTTTCAAACAACTGTTAACAAAAATCTCAAGTAAATATACAATGTGTTTATTTCTGATTTTAATTTTCCCCTACTCAGTTGGGTGTAATTTCGACTTTTATGAATTTCCAAATTAGCAGCAAGTTTAAGTTTAACAATTGTTTCATAAAATTACATTGAATAGTTATATACATACTCGCAAGATACACAGTGATTATAGTTATGCTTCACGGAATGAAAATTGACGAATAATGACTGTAACATTAGTAAAACCCATTTCATTACAGATAATAGATCTATTGAATGAAAACACGTGTTCACTGGAATATTAGTTAATAAAATCAAGTGCAAAATAACGAGTGTATCTATTCAATCCGTTGAAGCATTATTTCTCGAATTACTACAATATGAAAAGAAAATATAATACCGCATTTTTCCTTGTGAAACACGCTCTCCAAGTATTCACTACACACCCTCCAGTCTCTTTTTAAACAAAGCTGGAAATTAAACAGCCGACTATAAGTATAAACAAATACGGAGATAAAGTTATAATATAATTCGATGCATATTATTTAGCATATCTAACATAAAATCGCAGTTATTTACATTTATTAATACGGTTTTGAAATCATCCTTGCTATACGGTGTATTTTAACATATTTTGCTACATTGTGCATAGTTTGCTTAAAAATTAATTATTCATTCTCATGATGTTGATTCAAGAACTTCAAATTGAAGGTTACGTGCTGGTACACTTGCTTGCACGCTGGGCAAACTGACTAGTATCATTTTCGTCGTTTTGTGGGGTAGGTTCACTTTCCGTAATCTAACTTTCTTCCATCTTCCATCCGAAGACGAAACAGAAATTAAGATTTGAGCAGCAGTTAGTCGATGTAATCCACTAACCCTTTCTCCCAATATTTCAGACCTCGTACCTGAATTAGAAAGAATTATTTCTCTTACTTACCAAATGGTGATATACGGGTAGGATTATTCGAGAGATGGAAATAAATGCATAGCAACACATCATCTAGCATATTTTTTTAATTTTCCTGTCAAATAATGCAAAGATCGTTATGATATTTGCTCTCTCAGTTCCTGCCCTGTCTAATTTCCTACTAGCTAATTGCTGTTTTTCAAATACAGTCGGAAGCACATATTTGTCGTGCATATTTTGGGCCCAACAGTCTGGTCTAAATCCCTCTCAACAACATATCGATAAGAGTAGATCTAAGTTTGAAATAATCATTAACTAATTCGGAAGAGGTTGATAGATCGGCGGAATCATTAATACGATTCGAAACACCAGTTGCTCTCTGATTTCCTCCTTGCGGGATAAAAACAGAAGGGCCACATATCCATATATATATATTCATTGTTACAAATGCAGACAGAATCAATGATTTCAAATTTTGATAGAAGTCCAGGAATTTTGGGAAACTGGTAAATCGATTAATTCCACCTTAGGGTTCAACTGCTAATTAGTATTTTTTTTTACTCTAAGTGGTTAAACGACAAAGTCGCAGTCGGCGGAATATGTTATTCGATTGTTAAGACGGAAGAAATGCCGCTAAGAATTTTCCCATATGATTATGCCCAGTCGCTGTCTTAAATACATAAATAAGATATAAATATGAATCTATATATGTGTGTGTGTGTACTTACTTCTAATAAAACTGTCGGGTGCGTAGCGCACCGTCACTTCATAAATGGAGAAGACGTTTTAAACAAACAACGACTGATAGAAAACCATAAACCTATACTGGGTGTATGTTCATCAGTTATCAACCAAAATATTAATAGTCATTTTCGCAACATTAATGGGAAAACTGTGTACTTCCATGAGTATTCGCTTTCTGTTACTTACTCTTTATTTACAATGCATTTTTCATTTATGATAAATATATACATTGAATTATTAAAACTATAAATAAAAATAAGCCAACTTACTTGCAATATAATTTGTCATGTGGTTTTATAGGATATACTTTCATTGTTTCCTTACAAAGTCTCATGCCCTCTTTGTAGCAAAATTCTGATACCGCAGCATCTATAAATTGAACAATTTTTTTATTCAATAATCATTTTTGTTTTATCGTTTTCTTTATTTCACTTATTGAAGAGTTATCACGCATTGGTACCGGCATTAAGAATTTAACACGACAAATATTTCCTAACATTGCACTTATGATATGTGTTTATGTTTCCGAAACACTAAATTATAAGGATTCCAATGACCCATCACACGAAATGTAGGCTGGTTCTGAATTAACAAAATCAGAAAGGCAAACAGGTACACATAGTCATATAAAAGATGGGATTCTTGCATTTTCCACACTCGCAAATTTTATTCATCGTTCTGTGGATGTAGTCGAGGAAACTGAACCAGTGTAGCACGTAGTGTTTCTCAATCCCAGACCATGTTAATGAGGAGTAATCTTCTCCAAATCACAGTCATACATGAGCTTAGTCTTATAATTTGAAGGAAGGTCTCCTTTAAATTTCGTCTTTCTGTTCAATTTGCACTTACTCTGGTGCCGACAGAGGAAACACACGAGGACAGACACACGGATTAAGGCGATTATATCGACCCCAGTGCGTAACTGGTACTTAATTTATCGACCCCGAATGGATGAAACGCAAAGTCGACCTCGGCGGAATTTGAACTCAGAACGTAACGGCAAACGAAATACGGATACGCATTTCGCCCGACGTGCTAACGTTTCTGCCGGCTCACCGCCAACATTATACCTTTGAACATTTATTTCAGATTTTTTGCTTTCATTTTACAACACAGTTGGGAAGAAGAGATGTAAGAGTTTATGTTCTAAGAATGAAAAAAAAATATCTGTATTCTTGTCGTCATTTCCAGATTATTTATTACAATATGAACAAGAGCTATTAGACAGAGCAAACCTCCGCCAAGAAACCACCAGTTTTCGCTCAACGATTAAACAGAATTATTTAGAAAGAAAGAATATCTGAAATAAACTTGACTGCATCCACAAACAAGAAATATTAAAAATGCACGAGACCACTCTCAAAAATTCACAAAAACCCAATTGGAAATATAAACCGGAATCCTTGTCCGCATCGCCCCCCCCCCCATCAAAATGGTTGGGGTTAGTCACGAGGGCAATCATCATTGAATTTTTCATTCGAATTCATTCTTCGGTTCTTGAGAAATCGTGCACCCCCCCCCCAAAAAAAAAAACAAATACACGCGACTGAATACAAGGCATCTGACTTCGCCAAGGCAGAGTTCATATTTGTGATACCCAAATATACACTCACGCCCAACAACATGCACACACACACACACACACAACACAAACACACATATATATATATTTATATGTGTGTGTGTGTTGTGTGTGTGTGTATGTGCATGTTGTTGGGCGTGAGTGTATATTTGGGTATCACAAATATGAACTCTGCCTATCACAAATTGCTGTATATACAGCAATAGACACAGACACATACACACACTCTCTCACACTAACACATAACTATCGAGAAAGGGAGGAAAAAACATGCGTTACGCATAAAATAATTTATTCAAAAAAATTACGCTTTACTTACGTACAAAGAAAATAATACATATACAATATTTCATCATTGTTACGCGAGTCATTCTCAGTTCCAACTGTTGAAATTAAATTCGAAATATATTAGTGGCGCGAAATTCTTAATAGTGTGACATAAATTCGACTCTCTTGAAATTAATACATACAAATTTTGATACTGTTGTTTTATATGTCGAAACAAATATTCAGGTATTCTATTTAAATGTATTTTTGTAAAATACTTCTCATTGAAGACTTCACATATTCTAAATAATATTTTAATTTGTATTGCGGTCATCTTGTGTGGAAACTTTGAGGAAGTGGATGAGATCGAAACCTCGAGCAGGGTGTATTATAATCTCTCTTCTTGTTGCTGCTAATTTGGAATATGTTGATAGATCGGCAGAATCATTAATACAATTCGAAACACCAGTTGCTCTCCGGTTCCTCCCTTGCGGGAGCCTCGAGCACCTTTGGGTGATTTCGCTCAATAAAAACACGCAACGCCCGGTCTTGGAATCGAAACCGCGATCCTCCAACCGCGAATCCGTTGCCCTAACCATTGGGCCATTGCGCCCCCGCTGTTGCTGCTTTTGAGGGCTAGGTTAGGGTTATGTTTATAATATTCATTTTACAGTCGCATGTGCTCTTAATGTCTAGAACGTTCGTTCCATGTTCAGAGCTTGAGTTCTAAATGCTGTTTCTCCAGTACACTAATTCCTAAATCTTCTCTCTGACATTCTACATTTTTTTCTGCTCTTGGCCCACTCCTTCCTCTATCGTTTAGTATAAAAATATTTTCCGTATGAAATTCTGCGTCAAACCAGTTGTTTGATCAATCATCTTCACATCTTACTCTTACAAGCTTCCAAGTTGTTCTCTTGTTATTTCTTATCAAATGTTATTGACTAATAACTTACATTTTTATTTATGTTAAAAACTAATATGATTCATTTGCCCCGGATAATTGACGGAGATTCACGTATTGTTGGTTCGAAACAGATGTACGAGTCTATTCAGCAATATGTTACTCTGGGATTTAGTGCCTATAATTTACCGTCGATTGCTAAATACTCTACAGGGGCGCTTGTCGCAGAATTCTTGAGGTAATTTTATGTCTGCAATTTCTGTCAGGGAAGTGGGTGATTTGCAGCGATGTTTTGGTCATCAATTCACTGGTCAGGAACAGGAGATGATATTCACTCATCTGAACTAGTACACATAAACGAATAAGATAAAAGAATATCACGCGAATGCGATATAGCGGTCATAATTACTTTAACACACATCCCTGAAAGACTGAACATACGTCGCAAGAATATAAGAGCATGCTTATATGAACAGATGTGTGTGTGTGTGTGGTGAGTGTGTATGTAATTAATAAAAAGGCAAAGGAAATGAACAATACACCACAGCGAGAACGTGGTAATACAAAAGTGAGATATTTGTGTATATATATTTATATATATATGAGTGTATATGTATATATATATATACATGTGTATATGCATATACGTATATATATATATATATATATATATATATATATATATATATATATATATATATATATATGTATGTATGTATGTATATGTGTGTATATGTTTGTATGTCTGTGTTTATCCACCCCAACCACGCTTGACAACCGATGCTGGTGTGTTTATGTCCCCATAACTTAGCGGTTCGGCAAAACAGACTGATAGAATGAGTACTAGGCTTACGAAGAATAAGTCCTGGGGTCGATTTCTTCGACTAAAGGCGCTGCTCCACCATGGCTACAGTCAAATGACTGAAACAAGTAAAAGAGTAAAGAGTAAAAGAGAGTATATGTGTGTATATATGTGTGTGTATATATATATATATATATATATATATATATATATATATATATATATATATTATATATATGTGTTGCTTAGTGTGTGTGTGTTTGTGTGCCTGTGAGTGTTCGTGTGTTAGCGCACTAAGAGTTCAATGAACATAATGAAGTTATATCTACCTATACGAAGAAGAACGTTAAGAAGTGAAGCGTTCACCCGATGCAGCAGTGGATGAACATATATTCTGTACCCCTTATATATAGAAAAGCCGCGAAGCCCCAACTTCGTTTTTATGTCTCACAACATAAGTGAAACTTACATTTTATTACGTGCCATTGTCAAGAATTATATTTATGCGATATTCATAATCTATACGATATAATTAACCTGCTGCTTCTTCCTCAAGAGACCTAAGGCCATGGTTTATTCTAGCAAAGTATAACATTGTATTAGGGTAGAAATATTGTGGAAGTGTTGGTTAAGATTCTGGTGGGTAAAGCCAATTACTAAACATATTCAGGTGTCTTCCTGAAAACTCAATTCTCCCTTAATTGTTCCCTTCTCAGGAAAGTAGAATAACCTGTACGTAATATGCTAACACAGACACACTCAGACACACACACACACACACTCACATGTGGGTTTGATGTATGTATACAGTAATTTTATTCAGGACTGTTAGAAATGTACAGGAATCCGTTTGGAATTTTTTGTTTTCAAAATTTCAAAGACTTAACTGCTGTTACCAATTTTTCTGATATTCAAAACATGAATATTGGGACAGTGACTGTCCCAATATAAGGTTTTCGAAATTTAATATCAAATGATGGAATGGCCAAGAATTGTTTCTATGTTGCCTTTTGTTTCAATAGTTATTTTATGTAGCTATGTATGCAGGTATGAAATGGAGATAGTATTCTTCCATTGTATTCTTTTAATCGTTTAACTCATTTAACTGGGACCATTCTAGAGCACGGTCTTTAGTCGAACAAATCGACCCCATCACATATCGCTTGTAAGTGTTATACTTATTCTGTCGACCTCTTTTGACGAACAACTAAGTTACAGGGACGTGAGCAAGCCAGCATTGGTTGTCAAGCGATGGTGAGGAAAACAGACTGACACACAAACATATATATGTGGGTGTGTGTAAGTGTGTATGTATTTATGTGCGTGTGCGTTTGTCTCCCATCCTCGCCTGACAACCAATGCTGGTATGTTTATTCTCCGTAACTTAGCGGTTGGAGAACTGAAAATATAGAATACATGCTACGCTTACGAAGAATAAGAGCTGTGGTCGACTAAAAGCGGTGCTCCAGCATGGCCGCAACCAAATGGCTGAATGATGTAGGAGTAAAATAGTAAAAGAGTATATATATATATATATATATATATATATATATATATCTATATATTTCTCAGATCCTTAAACAGTCACTCACGCTGACAGTGATATGTCTTAGGGAAGGAAAAATTTATAAAAAGATTTCTTTCTCTGCGAGCAGATCTAATTCTGGTTAATCAAAAAATTGATGACGTGTTACCTCAGTGGTCAAGCTATTGTCACCCTGCTTGGTCGGTTTCCTCACACGATACAGCTATGGGTCAGACCCGATTCTGATTCGTCAAAACATTGATGACGTTTTACTTCCGTGGTCAAACTACTCTTTCTGCTGGGCTAGCCACCTAACAGGATATAGTCATGGGTCAGATCTAATTTCGATTCGTCAAAAAAATTATGACGTGTTTCTTCCGTGGGCAAACTTGTCGTTCCGCTTGGTTGGTTTCCTAACAGGATACAGTTAGGAGTCTTTTCACTATATTCGTTGGTTTTGATTGGTTTGGAACTATATGACGTCAGTGGACAGTGCAAGTGACCACAGCTTAGCTGAGCTGATATAAATCCAACAATCACAACATTTACCAAGATTATACCAGCAGACACCAACCAAAAATCATTACTGTTGCTCCTATTGGAATACAAGGTAAAATCTATAATGAACTCCTCGCCTTTTCAAGAACATGAATTTTTTATATTTGACTCTATTGAATGTATGTCACAATTATGAACTACTACAACATACTCTTTAAACATATAGCATGGAATCTCTTTATTATATATGAATTATTTATATTTGACTCTATTGAAAGTATGTCACAATTATGAACTATTACATCATACTCTTTAAACATATAGCATGGACTCACTTTATTATATATGAATTATTTATGTTTGACTCTATTGAATGTATGTCACAATTATGAACTATTACATCATACTCTTTAAACATATAGCATGGACTCTCTTTATTATATATAAAAACATTTTTTTGATAAGGTTCGTTAATTCAAGAACCGAAACATGTTAAATTAAAACTTGTCTAATATAGCAGCATTTTCAAACTTCATTTTTTACAAATATATACCCACTGGTATACGAGCTAATAATATTATAAATATATATATATATATACATTTACATATACATACATATATATATGATTATATATATGCATGTACATTACATATATATATATATATATATATATATATATATATATATATATATATATACATATATATAAACAAGTCAAGATTGAAAATGCTAAAATAATTTTATAAAGAACATTTCAGTACCGGTTTCGGCCATTTTGAGACCTTTTCAACTGTAAGGATTAAATAATTAAATTTAGAAAAATTAAAAGAAAAGTTATTTAAAGGAATATTTGTATAGGAGACTTTTCATAGATTTAGGCTGTCTCTTGCTTTTTATGATCGTGTGTGTTTGGAGGATTGAGTTCATTCTGTGGTCTTTTTTAGGAGGGGTAAGTCTCCTAACACAGGCCCGAATACACTCTTCAACACAGATGCCGACAGCAAAAATATGTGGAAGACCCAATTGCGGGATATGCGATTATATAATTGAGGGATCAGAGTTCTCCTTCAAACAGGGACAACGGTTTACAGTGAAAATCAACTTCACATGTGCTTCGCAGAACCTGATATACACACTAACCTGCTCTGGGTGTCAAGCGCAGTACATAGGCCAGACAAAAAATAGTTTGCGTAAACGAATGGCCCTGCACAGATCCCAGATAAAAAATCCCCAAAACAGAAAAATAGCTTTCAGCCAACACACCAGACTTAAGGATTTTCCCCCTCTACCAATTTAGGGACGATATAACCTCGAGACAACGAATAAGTAAAGAAACT
Organism: Octopus sinensis; assembly: GCF_006345805.1. Taxonomy (NCBI): domain Eukaryota; kingdom Metazoa; phylum Mollusca; class Cephalopoda; order Octopoda; family Octopodidae; genus Octopus; species Octopus sinensis. The sequence continues at coordinate 64,682,180 of NC_043011.1, read as the reverse complement.
CTCTTTATTACAAAATACAGGCCACTTCTTAACGGGTCTACGTCAAACGATTTATAAACCTCAGCTTTAGAATAACGCATATACACACGCAAATATTACATTCCAAAGAATCCATTTCAAATCAGCCCCAATCACAGCTATAACCCATAACGTGCCAACTTTAAGTCATACAACACCTCACTACTTCCACTCATTCATATTCTCCCTTCTTTTTTCTCTTCTTCATCATCATCATTATCATCATCATCGTCGTCATCATCATCACCATCATCATCATCTTCTCCTTCTTCTTCTTCTTCTTCTTCTTCTTCTTCTTCATCATCATCATCATCATCAACATCGTCATCTTCTTCTATTTCTTCTTCTTCTTCTTCTTCTTCTTCTTCTTCTTCTTCTTCTTCTGTTCCACCTTCTACCTCTTAACTTTATCACTAATGCTTTTTAGTATAACACCTACGCAAATTCCATAAAGAAGCCTTCCAATAGAAATATTCTCCTGAATTGAACTGCAACTGCTAGCCGTCATTGACCATTCAAAATACGACAATCAAGGCACTCCCAAATTTTTCCCCCCTCTCCTCATCAACCTCCTTCTTCTTCTACCCTACCAAGAATTCACAACGACCTCGAACCCACAAGTGCAAACAAGGGAGACAGAGAAAGGCAAAATGCCACTTATATTTGAACACTATACAAATATTCCTTTAAAAAACTTTTCTTCTAATTTTTCTAGATTTAATTATTTAATCGTTACAGTTGAAAAGGTCTCAAAATGACCGAAACCGGTTCTGAAATGTTCTTTATCAAATTTTTTAGCATTTCCTATCTTGACTTGTTTTTTCATATATATCAACTCGTGTGTTCCTTTTCACCCTTATACATATATATATATATATATATATATATATATATATATATATATATATATATATAGAGAGAGAGAGAGAGAGAGAGAGATGTATACACACACGTAAATATATGCACACATATAGAGCCAAATCTATTCCTTCAAGTACTTTAATAAGCATAATTGTGATTGTTTGAGGTATGTTTAACACTGAAAAACGTAACGCGGTTCAGAAACGGTGTATTATCAGAACGAATAGAAGATTAAGATTTCAATCACATTATTAATTCCATTATACTAGACTCACAGAAAATAAAATTATTTAAAGTATTTGATAATGAGGTTCAAATCCTTCCAATATGTGACTTCAATTTGGAAATGTAACATTGTGTCGCAGGACCTGGGTGATTTTTAACGTCATCATGGAGAATGCAGTTATCATCTTGCACTTATTAAAGAGTTATCGTTTCGCACTAGATAAAACCCTTTCCCATGCATTTGGAAATGTGGATATATAAAACTTTGGGTGGTGATTTGTTTATTAGTCCAAGTTCCACTTTGGCATGTAAGTTATTAATATAAATAGACACTAAAGAGGTGAGCTTTCTGAATCTTTAGCAAGCTGGACGGAATTATCATTGGTATTCCGCCCGTCATTCAGTCCTGAGTTCAAATTCCGCCTTGGCCAGCTTTGCCATTAAACATTATGAGGTTGATAAACAAAGTAGCAGCTGAGCAGTGAGGTCGATTCTATCGACTGATCCCCTACCCCGATCTTGTTGTCCATTGAAACCAACGTAGACACACACACAAACACGCACATACAGACTCACATATATACACAGACACATGATGTAACCTCTTTGATACATGAGGCAAATATTAACTAAATTTTAATTACCAGCCTACTTTGAATACTAATAATTATAATTTGACCAAGAGTGACAAAGCATAACGAATTGACTAAATTTCTTTTAATTTTCGAGGGTGATGACGTATTTTCAAATGTACGAAAATTGAGAGCTACCTGTGTGAAAAGGTAATAAATACAAAAGATAAGAAATACTTTTAGATTCAGTGGAGGTTGTGCGGTAATACGTTTCCCACCTTACATATGTATATATATATATATCTGTCTACTTTCCTAGTTATAGACTTTAAGTAATATTATACAAATGTGTCCGACTGTTTAAATTAATTGTATTTATTTATGCAGCTGACGATAGCTCTGCATTGAAATTGCTGCAAAGATTGCATTGTTCAATTAAATGGAGCCGCTTGAAACAGTCGTACTGAATCACCTCTGGATATCATGTGACCTATTTCGACTTTATTGATCTTATTTTGAAATTGTACGGATAATACCTCATTAATTTTTGGTGCCTCAACTTAAAAACCTATTTCCTACGAATCTTAATTATTTTACTTATACATATATAAATATATATATATATGTGTGTGTGTATATATATATATATATATATATATATATATATATCTGCATATATGTACTTGATCCCTACCAGTCTACAATTTTACTTTGACTACTAGGCTCCAAAATTGTTGGTCATCATATTTCTATATCTGTAAATCGGTGTACAGGCTTCAGAAATACTGATTTTACACAGAGATATCTAACAAGTAAGTTGAAACCATGATCATCGCATATAAATTTGACTTACTGATTTTTCCTGTAGTCGTTCTAGATGGATTTAATCAATTGATCTATAGATGAAATTGAAAACCAAAGAGAATAGATGATAGCCTCGTCAGAGCCATTTGCTATATAAAAGGAGTTATATATAAAGACAAATATTGTAACTTTTCTAGTCTATATACATATATACATATATATATATATATGTGTGTGTGTGTGTGTGTGTGAGGGAGTGGATGTTGCTGAATCTGACTGAAGTTATACGCACACATACACACACACACATACCTGCACACACATATTTTATAAACTTTAGACAACATACTTAATACTCTCGGGAGGAGATCGTTCAATGATACTTGATGTGTTCAAAATGTGCTTTGAAGAGAAGATGATGTTTGTATTCCTCGCGTGTCATTCGCTGTGAGACTGATAATGAGAAAAACATGTACTATTCACAGAAATTTACTCCATATATTGCATTCAAATTTTAGCACCAGTCCAGCGGATATCTTCTATGATATCAACGTCAGTGTCCAATTGGTACGTATCTTGTGGACCTTCAAATGAAGAGCGAAATCGATTTCGGTGGCAAAAGTGCACAAAATTGAAAGACGAATGAAATGCCAGTAAGAGTGTGGAAGGCTCGTTCATGATGCTACTCCCTTGCCACGTTGTAATCATTCCATCTTTATAGGCAGTAGATCGCGTACTACTTCAGTAGCAGTGCAAGGAGGAGAGAACATGAAATATGTCTAATGAAGAGAATTCGTTTAACGCTGAGCCTCGGAATGTACGTTGCCTCTCAAAATCATAAGAAGCATTTCATATTTTAAGTTCGTATTCTAATTCACATCCCTAGAGATATGGCATACTGTTGTCTTACTGTTGTTGAATTCTTTATTAGTTGTCACGTCTAAATGTATGAGTGTTGATATATATATATATATATACATACATACATACATACATAGACATACAGAGGCAAACGTGCACACACACAGGTACACACACACACACACACACACACATATATATATATGTATATATATATATATATATATATATATATATATATATATATATATATATATATATATAAGTTTAGGAATTTGTGTTCCAAGTTTCTTGATATGAAGACGCGTGTTAAAACAGATATTGTTGTGTTTCGCGATGTTAATATGATGATTTTGTTTATCTTTTCCATATCAAACAATACAAAGTAAATATCAGCGGTCTCAATGTATCTCATCTTACCAAATATCAGTAATAATTTATAGAATTTTAAAGTAATGTTACTTTACCTTTAGTCTATGGGTCAACAAAATATCTTCAGACACAGTTAGATGATATACTGCTTTTAGTTGATGTTTTTTTTTAATGAATTTTTAAAGATGTTAGATGAGATCAGATACCTTTGAAACTGTATTATTTCTTTTATATAATTTTTGAAAACAGTGTTAGTAAATTCCTTCATAAATTGTTCTTTTTAGTAAATTCTCTCATAAATCAGATCTTTGTAAGTTTGATTTGTATAGATCTCTAATCTGTTTTCACCTATATATATATATATATATATATATATATATATATATATATATATATATATATATATATGTAGGTCCCGGGTTGATCCGGGGTTAACCACAGTAAGTAAGGTACTCAATACATAGCAGAGTAAAATTAATTTATTATATAGAAGGAGCTTCTACAGGACTAGTACTGTTTCATTCAAGAGAAATCTTCAGGAAGCTTCCTGAAGATTTCTCTTGAATGAAACAGTACTAGTCCTGTAGAAGCTCCTTCTATATAATAAATATATATATATATATATATATATATATATATATATATATATATATATATATGTATATATATGTATATATAGTTGATTGGCGTCGATTGATCTCTTTTCTGTGGAAGCCACTTTTCTGTCCTTCTGCTCCCAAGCTTCTCCCTAATATTATTATAGGTGCTATGGTATACAGAATGATTTTTGTATACATTCAAGCAGCTTTCGATATATATCTTCCCAACAAAAAACGCTATCGGCATAGGACATATCCCGCTACCATGATTCCATATTTTGATGTAAATAAATTCTGCGATTCTCAAGTTCACATATATTTGTGTAAGGCGTTCTTTTTTTATTTAAAAAAAAACAATTGATTAAACAAGCCCATTATTGGTTTTATTTCCTGGTGATTTTATATTTCACAATGAATTCAAATTCAGAAGATTTACAAAGTAAACATCCTGGTAGCCAATTTTCCTGCCCTGTACACACACAAACACTGGGATTTATGTAGTAACAACATCTGTGTTGAAGTAAATGCATTTCAAATGAATTGAGAAAATGTTTATTCAGTAACATTTCTGTATTTTAATATCAACATTTAGGATACTATTCTAGTGGCACAATTTCCGCAAAAATAACTTTGTGTGGATGTTATAATAAATTTACATGTATGAGATAATGATAATATAACACAGGCACTGTAATAGAACAACACAGATATATAGGGTCTATTACATTTGACCGGATTAATCACAGATTTGACCAACGTTGATTTGTGTTAGAACTTCAAGAAAGATAAATATTTATTTAAACATCTCCTTTGTAGCTATCATGCAAATGGCAGATGTGAATAGCTCCACACATGCATATACATTAATTTACAAATAAGTGTAAAGCGTGACTCGTATTAATATATGTGATAAGATAACTATACATCATTATAACAACTGATTGTGATTTTTTTCAGGCAGACGAAAGAAGCTCAGATTTCTCAGTTGGATCATGCCATTAGCTCGAGGTACAATTATAACCCTTCACAAAGAAGGTGAACGCAATACAGCTATAGCAAAGAAAGTTACCATTTATCTAACAAGAGTCTGGAACATTGTCAAGAAATTCCAAGAGATTGGTTCTCACCACTGATCGACCAGGACAGGGCTTAATATTTGAGCCCAAAACGCTCAATTTATCAAACGTACAAGAGTAACTATACGGCGAAATCATCGTAATCCCTTCAGAAATTTCATTGACGACATACAAATAAAACGACCGTTGATACATTGATTGCTGCAGTCGAGTATCTCATACCTCCTCCCAACATGATGATCCGCCGATAACAGCCAACGCAAGTTTATGAATCCATGGAACTTGTGAAAAGTCCCCTTATCCTGGATGAGATCGCTGAAGGCACGCAGTGCAGCATAGTGTTTACTGATGGAAAGGAATTTGCCATAGAACACAGTGAACCAACAGAAGGACCGATTTTCGAATGTATGTTGTTCTTTTAAAGTTAAACTCGAACAACTACATCAAATTCCAGAGTCCATTATTGTTTGGGCAGTTGTGACAGCCACTGGAAGAAGTCAGTCATTTCACTACAGTTGTCAGGAGGTCAGCTGTCAATGAAATGCATCTAGAATCTGCTGATTTCTATGAACGTATGAAAGCGCTAATTGAAGTTTATGAGCATTGAAATATTTTTAGTTAATGTTTATCTCACTTCAACATCCGAAAAACTACTTAAAATAAAACAAATAATACCTCATAGATATATTTCCATGAATGAGTGTACAGATTTAAGTGTATATATTTCAACATGAATATATATTGCATATATATATTATACAATTACAACAGTGTAATTATAGAACTTTTGGTGGGTTAATGCAACAATCTATATATATATATATATATATATATATATATATATATATATATATATAATGTATAGGGGAGGATTACAAAAGACAACAGACAACGACAGATGGTGTAGACAACAAATAGTTTTATTAGTTTAGCGCTCGGGAAGTGAAGAAGTCTTTAACTTTTCGAGCCTACGCTCTTCCGCAGAAAGAAACAAGGAGAGAAAATATAGAATATGTAATGGCTAGCGATGCATCATGGTGAATCCTTATAAATATAGTTTTAATTCTTAGACGTACGTCAGAATATTACTTAATTGTTAATTTAGCCTGTGTTTCGGACTAAATGTCCGTGCCGGTTATATAAATATCATTCTGATAGTATGCCGTTACATCAATATTACTCTGAAATTATAATTTTTGTGTACAGTTATTGAAGGATAATTTAGTACATGTGTTTCTCAGATTCCTCCACATTTCAACTGCAATTTAAGTAATTGTTACGATGTACAAGCAACAAACTATACAGAATTTGAAATCAGTTTTTATTTGTGAATATTCTTACGCGAAATACATAAGCATAAGCTGGGGCGTCATTCCATCACAGCAATACCGATATTATTAGAAACAACGATAGGAGCCATGTTGACTGAAGGCGGAAGGAAGGAGGAGCATTCTGTTTAGCCATTACATCACCTAGAATAAACAGAAAATACGGTGCACAGTTACTTTGTTTTATTTTTTGGTTTATATTTATGGGCTTTCCAACAACTGCTAATAAAACCGTCATGTAAAAAGAAAGAAATGTAAGTATTTATTATTTTAAGTTTCCTGTCCTCAATTGGGTACATTCTCAACTACTATGGATTTGCAAATTAACAAAAGTTACTATTTAACCATTGATTCAATTTAACAAATTTATATTTTATTGCTCATAACATTATAAATACCTACAATCACATACAATATTCATACATTCTAGCAATATAGACAGTGATTATAATTATGCTTAAGGGAACGAGAATTATTAACTGATAAGTATAACATTAAAAAACCCCATTTTATTGCCGATAGTAGTTCCATTCAATAAAAATAGTTGTTCACGGGAATATTAGGTAATAAAATTAAGTGCAAAATAACGATTGTATGTATTTGATCCTTTGAAACATTATTTCTTGTAATACTATAATATGTAATGAAAATCTCTTACCACATTTTTCCTTGTTATATATGTTGTCGAATAAGTTAGTACACTCCCCGAACTTTCCTTTAAAACAGCTATGGAACATATTTATTCGACTAAGAGCAAAAATAAATTTGGCAATAAAATTATAATATATGCCATGGAATAATATTCTATGCATATTGTTTAACGTATCTAATGTAAAATAGCAGTTATTTACTTTTAATAACACGATATCGAAGTCATACATTTGATATGACATATTCTAATATAGTTGGTATCATTGTGCATGGTTTACTTACGGATTATTTATTCAATCCCATGGTTTTAATTCAATAACTTCAAATTGAAGGTCACGTGCTGGTACAATTGTTTGCACGCTGGACAAAATGCTCAGCAGCCTTTTCGTCCTGAGTTAAACTGTATATTATCATTTGAACACTCAGTCGATATAATCCATTAGCCCCCCCCCCCAGCTTTAGGCGTCGTGCCTCAAGTAAGAGGAAATATTTGTCATATTTATCTAATGGTGATGTACTTGTAGGATTATTCGAGCTTTGGAAATATTTGCATAGTAATATTTCGTCTGGCTTTCTACTTTCAGAGGTTCAAGGATGTGAAGATCAACATGATATCTGCTCTTTCAGTTCATGTCCCGTCGTCAATGTAATCGGTGAGATTTGGTAGCATAGGAATTCCTGACCTTGAGCCAATACATTAAGCTATTATTTATATTACATCGATATGTTTACAGAAGAATTTGCAGGTCTGTAATTTTTAATCTGGTTAAATGTTCCTACCCGCTAATTGCTGTATTCGAATACAGGTGAGGTGAAAATTTGTTGTCGTAAACAAAATCCTTGCCTGGCTTCTTTTGGTTTCAACAGTCTGGACTAAAACTCTGTAAACAAATTATCGCTAAAAGTGGATCTAAGATTGAATGGATCATTAAATAGTTTGGAATATGTTGATTGAGAGTTGATTACATCCACATCAGTGTTCAGGTGGTAATTATTATTTTGACCCAGAGAAGATAAAAGACAAAGTCGCAGTCGACAGAATGTGCTCTACGATTGTGAAGACGGACGAAATGATGAGCTTTTTTGCCAAGTGTGCTAAAGATTCACCCAGCTCCTTGCCTTAAATACATAAATAACAGGTAGATATGAATATATATATAATCTTACTTCTAATAAAACTCGTTATTTCTTTGCGCATCGTCATTAAATAGATGGAAAAACGCATTGCAAATAAATGACGCATAGTAACATATACTTATACTGAGTGTACATCCGGACGGAGGATACGAACAGAGCGCCCCTAATTCGTCATCAGTTACCAACCAAAGCGTTAATTCTCAGTTTCGCTACATTAACGATAAGAGTGAATACTTCGCTGTGTTTTGGTTCATAACTGATGATGAATTAGGGACCTTAATTTTCTCTCTCCCATTGGTTTTACGCTCAGTATAGCATACGTCCTTTATCCCTCGTTGTTTATTTACAATGCATTTTTCGATCATGATAAATATATATATTTATAAATTCAATTTTTAAAAATGTGAAAATTTTCTTTATAAAGAATCGAACATACTTGCAATAGTATGTGTCGTTTTTATGAGTTGGTATAGGATACCATCTCATACCATTATAGCAATATTTCTTTCCCAATTCGTAGCAATATTCACTTAATTCTGATACTGCAACATCTGTAAATTAAAGATGTTATAATTTATTCTATGGACATATTTTTTATCGTTGTATTTATTTCACTCATTGGAGAATCGTCGTTACTTTGGTATTGGCTTTGTGGGTATAGCACAACAAATACATTCCTACATGGCACTCATGTGATGTATCTATATTTCAGAAACACTAAATTATGGTGCTTCCAATGAACCAGCAGACAATATGTAAGCTGGTCGCTGAATCTGTACTATGGGAAAGGCACACAGATACATATGTGTAAAATAGGTTTGTTTCATTTTCCACTATCTCCAATTTTATTCATCGGTCTCTTGATGTAATAGAGGGAACTGAACCACGATACGACGTAGTGTTTCCCAATCTTCCACCATGTTAATGAAGAGGAAGTTTTTTGAAAACATAGCCATACATTCGCCTAGGGTTATAACTTTGAAGGATGATTCTATTTAAAGTTCGTTTTGGGTTGAATTTGCAATTTTTTTAGTGCCACAATATTAGTTTGAAAATTGCATTTTTTCATTATACAAAAAAAAAAACTAGCAAAGAGAGACCGAAAAGTTTATGATCTACAAAAGAAAAAGAAGAAATAAATGACAACTTTTATAACTTCTCTTCCCAGATTATTCATTAAAATATGAACAAAAGCACTTAGAGAGCGCAAATCCCGCCAAGACAACTCCGTCTTCGCTTAGGCGGAGATGACGATAGTATTTGTGATATACAAATATACACACTCGCCCAACCACACAAATACACACATACACACACACACATATACATGCACAGACATACTCCCACACACAATAACACATACAAACACATATATATTTATAATTATATATAATTACACACTTATATGGAGAGAAAGAAGAGAACGGAATCATATATTGTGCATAAAATAATTTATGAATGACATTTCACGTTACTTACGAACAAAGAGAAGAATACATAAACAATATTTCATCGTTGTTACACGAGTCATTCTCACTTCCAATTGAAATATCCTAGAGTCGTTCGAAATTCTTAATGGCGTGACTCCTTTGAATTGAATACAAACACATTTTATTACTATTGTCTTAAATTTTGAAACAAATATTCAGGTACACTATTCAAATGCATTTTTATAAAATATTTCTAATATGGAAAATCTTACATAGAAAAATACATTGAAAACTTCCAATATTCTAAATATGATTTTAATTTGAATTGGGAGTGCCGTGTTTGGAATCTTTGAGGAGAGGAATGAGATCAAAACCTGTAGCATTGTGTATTATAATTTCTAATCTTGTTGCAATTGTTGTTGTGAACTTCAAATTGTTATGAGTTTATGTATATAATATTATTGTTACAATTGTATGGTGTTGTTACTTTCTGGAATTTTCCCTCCATTATGAGTGCGAGCATTCTAATCGCTTATTCCTAAATGTCCATTCTGACTTTCTACAATTTCTATTCTGCTCTCATCACTGCGTGTTCGCCCACTCATTCCTCAATTGTTTAGTAGCAAAATATTTTCCTGTTCTATATTTAAGAGATGAGGAATTATGTACGTTAATTACATTGTTTACAATTGACGGATATTTGTCCACTTCTTGCTTGTTGTTAGCACTATGTTTCGGCTGATATACCACCCAGCCTTCATCAGGTGTCTTGGGGAAATTTCGAACCTGGGTTCTCATTCCTAATGTATTTTTCGATGTTGTTGTTGTTGTTGTTGTTCTTCTTCTTCTTCTTCTTCTTCTTTTTTTTTTCTTTTTCTTCTTCTTTTATTCTTCTTCTTCTTCTTCTTCTTCTTATTATTATTATTATTATTATTATTATTATTATTATTATTATTATAATCATGATTATTATTATTCAGGTCCCTGCCTGAAATCGAACTCGGAACCTTGGTGCTAGTAGCCCGCGCTTTGAACCACAACGTCATATGCTATTTGGCATATGGCGTAGTGGTTAAGAGCGTGTGCTTCTAACACCAAGATTCGAAGTTCAATTCCTGGCAGTGACCTGAATAATAATAATCATGATTATAATAATAATAATAATAATAATAATAATAATAACCACAGCAACAACAACATCGAAAAATACCTTAGGAATCAAAGCCCAGGTTCGAAATTTCCCCAAGACGAAGGCTGGGTGGTATATCAGCCGAAACATTCTCCTAACAACAAACAAGAAGTGGGCAAATATCCGTCAATTGTAAACAATGTAAATAATCTAAAATATTTTCTGTATAAAATCTTGCGTCAAGCCAGTAGAACTAATATGATTTATTTGCCCCGTGTTGTTGGTCACTTGTGTTGGTTCGAAACACAGATGTATGAGTATATTCAGCAGTATGTTACACGGGATTTAGTGCCAAATATTTATCGCAGATTGCCAAAGTTTTGAATACCTTCCAGGAACGCTTGTCGCAGGATTCCTGAGGTAATTTTGTGTCTGCAGATAGGTAAGTAGATGCTTTGCTGCGATGTTTCGCTCTTCAACTCACTGGTCCGGAACAGGGAATGTTACTCACTCGGCTGAAATAATACACATCAATGAAATATGCCAGATGAAGTATGTGAAAGACATACAGAGGAATTCTTAGGGGCAAACTTCTACCACAGTATAAATTTTGCTTAAACGGGACTAAATAAATATCTCATTGAATAATAATTTAAGGCTACCAGTAATATTTTAGAAGACTGTAATATTTCTTAATTATAGGGAAGACAACGGAAGATTAAACAGCAGCTGGTGCAACGAGAAGTAGAGTTCAAGAGTTAAGAAAACTACACTTTGTCAATTCTATGACTTACAACCATGTTTATTTTTGTACATGAAGAAGAACAGATGATGGAAATAATATTACATGAATTCAATATAGTGATCAGAAATAAGTTATGCACGCATGAGTACCTATAGAGATCCCTGAAAGATTGAACGTATGTTGTAAGAATATAAGAAAATGCTCATATGAACATATATGAGTGTGTAATGTTTCCAATAGAAGAAACAAAGAGAAAGGCACAGGAAAAGAACAGCAAATCGAAGGCGAGTTAGTTGCCAAAACGAGATATTTGTGTATACATACATGTGTGCCTATATGTATATAAGTGTGCATGGGTATATGGGTTTGTGTATGTGAGAGCATATATCTTTGTGTTTGCATGTGTTAGTGCAGTAAGTGTTCAAAGAACGTGACGAAATTATATCTACTTACATAAAATAACAATGTAGTTAAGAAGTGAAACATTCACTCGATGAAGAAATGAATGAAGATATATTCTGTATACTGTATTTGTAGAAAAGCCGTGACAGTGGCAGGGAGTTATTAGTCACCGAACATAAGTGACTTTTCCATTTTATTACGTGACAAATTCATGTATTATATTTATGTAATTTTCATAACCTATAAAATATATTTAAACTACTACTTCTTCCTCACGAGACATATTGTTATATTTTTTTCTGGCAAAGTATATCATTTTATTAAGCTAGAAATAGCGGGGAAAATTTGACAGATTCAGTGGGATCAAAGAAATTACTACTCATATTCTGCCACGAGGGATTGCTCCTCGGTCACCAAATCTCCAGTAAGTGTTCCCTTCTCTGCAAATTAGAAAATCCTGTACGTATTATGAGAAAACACACAAAGTCCCGTAAACAATTGCACGCACGCACGCACACATTCACACACACACACACACACACACACACACACACACATACACACACACACACACACACACACACACACATACAACGTCACGCAAACAAACAAACACACACACACAAATTTGTGTATTTTATGTATGTATAAATTAATTTTATTCCTCACTGGCAGTAATTAAAACATTTAATTCGAAACTTGCCGTCCAATGCACGTAGGCCGTCGAAAGAGGTTGGTCCCTTAATGGCATGAATTAAGTGCCGCAGATGGATACGTTCGGAGATCAGGATGTGAACTGTGTTGATGCGTCCGATTGTATCGTCTTTGTACGTAGGCTGACATAGTTCCTGTCTTTGATGTATGCATGGATATTTTTGCAGAGCATCTTGTTGCCAGGATGAACCTTTTTTATGATTGCTGTGTAAGGGAGACTATCAAGTTCTGACTCTTACTTCGCAAAGTACAAGATTTTTCCAGACCTCTGACACTAGAAGCCACATTACTCCATATTACGCCATCAGTAAAAATATCTAAAGAGTGTAAAACAATCTGTGGAACATAAGTGATAAATTTGGCAAGCGTGACGAAATCGGATTAAACGTATCAATTTTACGTGGGATCAACATAATGCTCCATGTTGGGTAAATTCTATGCGGCACTTACTGTCCGTGAGATCCCTTTTTCGGTATCTCGGCACATATTCACTTCATGTCCCATGTAGACATATTCCTTTAATTCCTATATTTCAGCACTGCCAATAACCATTCCATATGTTGGAACTTCGTTTTCATGCGGTTCATCATGAGACTTACTGCAGAGCTTTTGATGTCGAGCTCCGTCAGCATGGTCTGACGGTTATACGTGGTTTCAGCGATGAGTACGAGGTCATCAGCGAAACGGAGGTGGGTGAAGAACTCGCCATTGATGTCGATACTGCCTTGCCAGTCGATGCCTCTGATGATCTGCTCGAGACATACATACATACATACATGTATACATATATATATATATATATTGGAAGGTTTGGAGATGATGTACAGGTATTATATATTAGAAGAAATGATTACCTCATTTCTTCTAATATATATATATATATATATATATATATATATATATATATATATATATATATATATATATATATATATATATATATATATATATACATATATATATATTAAGTAGTTGCATGAATTATCTTAGTATGGATAATTCGATTAACCGATACCTGGGTACCACATTCACGTCAGAAAAACACAGTTGAAGTACATGCAAAGGGCAGAGATCAAGTGCTTTCGTGTGGAAATTTGTGTGTTTTTTTTAATACAAACAAAAGAAAGAATGGAGTTGAACGACGATTTAACAAAATTCCTTTATTCTCGACATATGTTTCGAAGGCTGCATATTCCTAATTTCGAAGGAATAAGGGGTGCATTATGCCGCCTTCTCATCAGGAAAAACAAGGAAATTATGTCAGCATCTAGATCAACAAAAACTTTTAGATGACTGCCCACACAGAGCCCATAGCGATAATTATCGCTATATATATATATATATATATATATATATATATATATATATATATATATATAGTTACGTCTATTGGTATAGAGGTGTGCATATATGTGTATGTGGGTTCACATATAAATATCAGCATCAGTATTTTAGATAATGTACTAACAGTATTATTTGGGAATTACTATGAACTGAAAATTCTAGAAACACGCCGGCGCGTTAAGCGATTTCAATGATATTTATTTACACCCATTTACACCAGATTTCTATTACTCCATAAAAGAAACGGATAATAAGGCACAATAGTCCTGCGTTATGTTTCTCTCGATATATATACATACACTTATATACATACATGTGTTTATGCATGTGTGTGTGCGTGTGTGTATTCATACATGTAAACTTTAAAACTGCTATAAATAACATAAATAATACTTGATACAAACGATTGTGCAGCTCTGCGTAGACATATGGATGTATACATGAATAATTGCTGCATGCATACTTTGTTCTACTGCACTAGTATTAATATAGATCTGCTCTTAGGTCAACGCAGCTCTATAGAAACAATATTCTGTATATAATTTAATATATATATTGCGGGCAAAATGCACTCCTCCCCCCGTCCAATGGACGGTGCTGAGTTGTCAAATATTTAAACCAAACTTTCTCAAAACATCTTGTCTGACCTTTCCGTAGGCCTCCCCTTTGAGAAACACTGATTTAACCCAAATTTGAGACACCAGCAAAAGTAGAAAAAAATGATAGACTTTTTTCTATTCCAAGAAAAACGAATTCACAAATGCACGTTCCCACGGCTTTATCGATCGCATTCTCACCTTGAATGGATTTTTGTAATTTTTTCAAGACTTATACACGTCCTGATACCGTCGGTATCTACTTATCAAAGTTGAGTGCAATCGGATCGGGGGTGCCTGAGGTTCTAGAAGACACACACACAGGCAGACAGAAAGGATTTTATATAATAGATCAGTTCATAGACGTGTATTACAGTATTATTTTCCTGCTGCTGTAATCTTTCCTTGTAGGCAATTCTTGCCATCGATATAAAAATTAAAAATCAACAGCAATATCACAGTGAAATTATAGTTTTATTAAAGGGATATTTCAACGAAAATGTATCGCATGCAGGGTTTTTCAAATTTCTCCATGTTTTCAATTAAGATTTAAATATTGCAAGCGTTGCACAAGCAAGAAACAATAGCAAGCATGAAACCAAAACACATTTATTCATATTCTTAAAATCACCCGGTGCGGTGTTCGATCAAATCAACTCCGATGTAATTAGAACCAATTTTAGGATATGTGATGTCTCGAGATGGGGCGAAGAAGCAGCATGCTGTTTAGCATGCTCATCAGCTAGTAGAGAGAGAGAGAGAAAGTATGGTGTTGAGTTCGTTTTCTAATTTTACTGCATGCATTTATTGGTTTTTCGAGAACTTTGCCAGATTAACAAATAAAGTACTGTCAGTATATATTACATTAATTTTCATGACATTACTTTAGTTCATTCCAACTTCTTTCCTGGATTTGCAATGCGATCACAAAATAACTGAACCTAATTGAATGAATAAGCAATTAGATTTTATTGTTAATTGCCTTATAAAATCTTATTGATATATTCAATCGATAGACGCATTCACGTTAGATACAATTTAATCATTTTCATGCTTAACTGAATGTGAAATAATGTTTTTATTTTGTTATTTATTTATTTATTTAGATTCAGCTCACAAGCTGTGGCCGTGCTGCGGCAGCGCCATTAGGTGTTGCTACATGATTTTACTTCATGAATGCTTTTTAGCAATTGCCATCTTGTGCATGAGAGAGTTCGATGCAGATGCCATCATCTGCAGCTCCTGCCGTGAAGTTGGTTCATCAGGGACACCTGACAAGAAGAGATCCAGTTTCATTTTAAAGACATCTGCATCCACACCATGCAGTTCTCTTAGGTTCTTCGAGAGGATATTGAAGAGCTGTGGGCCTCGGAAGCCCAGGCTATCACAGTATCTTGTCCTACATCTTGATGGCAAATTTGGAGTCCTTGGCACTATGCAGTGGCGCCTAGTTCTGGCATTTGTGTAAATCTCGATGCCAAAGTTTGGGACAAGTCCTTCTAGGATCTTACAGATGTATATTATGGCATATCTGTCTCGCCTACGCTCTAAGGAATAGAGTCTTAATTTCTTGAGTCTTTCCCAGTAGCTTATATGCTACGCAGCGGCTATCTTCTTCGAGTGGCTTCGTTGGATCGCCTCCAGTTCTGTGAATAACTTGACACTGGATAGTGACCATAGCTGAGAGCAATAGTCAAAGTGGCTTAGGATAAGTGTCCTCCAAAGGAACATCATGGTTTCCTGATCTCTTGTTCTAAAGATTCTAAGAATCCATCCGGTCAGCCGCCTACATTTCATTGCCAAATTAGCAGCATGCACATGAAAGGTTGCATCATCCCTCATTTAAATACCCAGATCTAGCACTGATTGTGCCTCTTGTATCATCTGCATAACTTGTGATCGTGACTCTCTGCGTGGTTGAGGGCCTGTCTGAGAGGGCCATTATGAACAGTAGTGGTCACAGAACAGTGCCTTGCGGAACACCGCTCACTATTTGCGTGTTAATGGAAGTGGCCCCATTGGCTACTACCACCTGACTTCTATCCTTCAGAAAGTCATGAAGCCACTCTCCCAAATTTTCTACTATGCCAAGATCACGCAGTTTGTGGCATATCATTCCATGATCGACTTTATCAAAGGCATTTGCAAAGTCGAGATATATGACTTCCACATTTGAGCGGTTGAGCAGTCGTTTCAGCACCCAGTCAAAGTGTTGTGGGAGCTGAGTTAAGCAGCTTCTTCCTGGCCGAAAACCATGTTGGGTGTCAGGCAGCAAGTCATTTCCTTCAAGGAAGGTGATTAGTTTCCTTCTGACTATTCGTTCCATAACCTTGCTGATGTGTGAGGTCAGAGAGATAGGTCTGTAGTTCTTGGCCTCCGCTCTGCTACCTCCTTTACGAATAGGGCATATTTTACCTTCCTTCAGTTTTCTTGGAAGTTTGCCAACTGCAAGGAAGCTCTGAAAGAGGAAGTGCAGTGGTCTTGCTAGGACTCTCTTACATACTTTTAGAAGAATTGCTGGGAATCCATCGGGGCCAGTAGCTGAGTTGTTTTCATTTCATCTATAGCCTTTATTACATCGTCTTCCTTTATATTGATGCAATCAATCATTGCTGCCTCTGATTTTATATCTGCAGTGGTAAAGAAGTCAGTTGGATTGCTGATTGAAAATGCCCTAGGGGTTGAGGGAAAATAGTCTTGAATTGCTCATTTAGTATTTCACTTAACCTCACTGGATTTCCTGTGAGTGTGCCATCATTTTCAAGGAGTGGCCCTATCCTACAGTGCACCGTAGCTGTTTCTTTGGCATACCTGTAGAAAGCTTGGGGTTAGATTGTATGTTGTCTATAGCCCAGGCTTCTTTGTCTGCTCTTTCTTTTTCATGGGAGAGTTGCAAACATTTTCAATTTCCAAGAGTTTGTTTAGGCGATTTGAAACTTTTCTACGCCGTCTCATTAGAATTTTCCTCTCTCTTGGGATTTTGCTCTTGTGTAAAGTGGCCTTTCTCTCTGGGACACATTTGTAGCATATGGCTTGCATTACATACATGAATTATTGAAGTTTCATGTCGATCTCTAGCGAGGATAAACATTCAAGCCAGTTTTGTTTGAGGATCTCTTTCTCAATTTGTTTCCAATTTACTTATGGAAGTTCAAGCTGGAAAGGTTCTGAGAGTTTCTTGTAGGCTACATTTCCATGCTTTCCTTTGGCCCGTACATGATCAGCTCTGCCATGATGTGTTCCGAGAGTAGTGTCGGTGTCACTTTCACATTATGGTTAATATCCATATTATTTGTGAAGCAGAGATCCAATATGTTACCTGCCCTGGTTGGTTGGAATATTACTTGCTCCATGTACAGAGTGTTGATGAGGTTCAGGAGGGACCTCGCCTGTCCTTGTTCACATCGTGTTATTCCTGAGAGAGAAAGGCCCTCGGGCCATCTGACATTGGGTAGGTTGAAGTCTCCCATAAGAAGTACACTTATGTGTTGTTCTAATGTGACTAGAACTTCTATTTTTATAAGGCAATCTTCAAACTTGCCTACATGGCTTGGGGCATCTGGAGGGCGATATGTAGCACACAGAACTACACCAAGTTGCCTTATATGTAGAATTAGTGTGTCTTACACCGAATTTGTGTATGACAAAAGACTTGAGGTGTGAGGTCCTCATGGATGTACATAGCAACTCCTCCATGACTCCTTTCTTTTCTGTATGTCCGTAGTACCACATACCGTGGTATATCCGGTTTCAGGTGTGTTTCCGTACATGCTATGTTTAAGGCTTGATTGCATGCCACAAAGTCTCTAAAGAACGGGATTTTTGTCCTTTTACTGTGTGCTAGCAGTCCTCTGATGTTCAGTAGGAACATTGAGGTGAGGTGTATTCTGTTGCCGGCGGTGTCCACCTTGATTCTATTTGCCGTGGCGGTCTTGTGTATTGTGGATAGTCCCATCGGCGAGTTTGATTTTTTTGGAGCCAGGTTAGATGCTGTACAATCTTTTGTGCCATGCACAAAAAAGATTCTTGTTCAGCAGCTGCCCTTTCAATAACATTTTGTCGGTTTGTAGCACGCATTATATCTGGATACCTCCGTTTTGGGGCAGGTGGTGCGTGGTCCATTCGTTTTCCTTTTGGTAATTGGTTTCTGCCCTGTTTCGTGTTTATGTGGCAGGGTCTTTGATGTGCAAAACGGCAGCCTACACCTTCCTCTCCATGCCACCAGACACATTTCAAGTAGAAGTTACACAACACGTGTGCGCTGTCTGTTTCTATCCTTTTCGGTATATGGATAGTCAGATTTGCTTCTATACATGGCTGTTTCATCTTTTGGTTTTGTTTGTGATTTAGTTTTTCATTCTTTGGCTGTTTCATCTTTTGATCTTCTTTTAGTTTTCCTCCTTTTATTTCATTTTTGGCTCCTTCATCTCCATGATTTTGGATTTGGCTTTTGGTGCTGGTAGGAGCACTTGCACTTGTGTTTACTTCCCGGGCAGGTTTCTCACCTGAATCTTCTGATTTCTCACCGGAATCTTCTATGTTTGTATGACATTTATTTTCAATTTATAAATTGCTTCAAATAAAAATCGAGTCCGTTCTATAATAAACAAATCTATCGTTGTATGGGATTGGATGTATTGATACAGTATTTCTCCAAATACAACTAAAAACAATTAAAACACCATACCATACTTTCTTTTCCTAAAAATATACTCGAAGTGAGCAGAACAATTCTTGAATTTTTCGTAGAAACATGCCCGGAATCATTAATGCGTCCAGAAGATATAATAATAATAATAATAATAATAACCTACAGAAAATTGCACTACTAGGCACTGCACACATCCTACGCAGAACACTTTCCATACAATAACCATCAGAGCATCACAACAAATCACAGCACATACCCAGGACACACAGAGCTGCGCTCGGTAGTGAAGTGAAAGCACGCTATAAAAATAAAAATAAAACTACTGAATAATAATAATAATAATAATAATAATAATAATAATAATAATAATAATAATAATAATAATAGTAATAACAATAATAATAATAATAATAATAATAATAATAATAATAATAATAATAATAATAATAATAATAATAATGATAATAATAATAAGGCAGATAACGAACGACTTTATCTGCCAAGAAAACAGGGAGGCCGTGGTCTTTTGCAACTGGCAATAACAATGAAGATTGCTACAATTGGTCTACACCTACCTGAAAAACTCTGAGGACGAGATGATAAAACGTGTCTCGAAACATGACAACAAGAAAGCATCATACTCTGTAACAAAACAGGCAAAGGAATATCTAAGTGAATTCCGAATACAACAAAAGTTGGAATTAAAGATGCAAGAAACAGGCACAGAGAAAGCTAAGCGCATGAAAACCCGTGCTAAAACATAATTTTGGTTTAAAAAAAAAAATATTTTAGACATTCATTAGTACAACACCAAAACCCTCCCCACCAAATATATGGCACACTAGGCATAACAACATGAACTTCCAACCTGTTGTCTCTTGAGGTCTCTGGGTGAGACTTGGAGCCAACTTGCACAAATATAAAGCAAAAGTCAAACATAGAATAATAAAAATTATAATAATAATAATAATAATAATAATAATAATAATAATAATAATAATAATAAAAATAATAATAATAATCATAATAATAATAATACTAATAATAATAATAATAATAATAATAATAATAATAATAATAATAATAATAATAATAATAATAATAATAATCAGCACACAAGCTGATGTTGACCAGAAGCAAACCCATTAGTGGCTACGGAGCTCAGGGCTAAAAGCAGAGAGCGAAGGTTTCATCCTGGCTGCTCAAGATCGAAGCCTATTAACCCGGAACTAACAGGCCAATGTGATGAAAAATGGAGCAGACCCAAACTGCCGATTCTGCAACGACATGACTGAAACAGTGGACCACCTAATCTCTGGATATAAAGTCTTAGCACCAGTGGAGTATAAATTAAGACATGACAGAGTTGGCCAATATCTACACTGGCTAATAAGTCGGCATTACAATATCAAAACTGTCGACAAGTGGTATAATCACCACACTGAGGTTGTAACTGAAGGAGAAAATGTAACCATTCGGTGGGGCTTTCCAGTACATACAGACCGAACCATCAAGGCCAATATACCAGATATTGTTGTGAAAGACCAAAACAATAAAGTTTGCTTATTGATCGACATGAGAATCTCCTGTGATCATAATATCTCAGCGAAAGAGTTTGACAAGCTCAGAAAATATAAAGACCTACTCATTGAAATTGAGAAAATGTGGCATCTCAAGGCGGTTACAATACCAGTGATCGTAGGAGCACTAGGAATGATCAAGAATGGAACCGAAAATTATATGAGAATGATCCCTGGCTTACCATCTCTGCAAGAAGTGTAAAAGATTGTCTTAACTGGTACATCATATGTATTGAGAAGAGCATTGTCGATGTGAGAATTGTTGCTGCTCATGTATTTTAATTTAACTTAAACATTTTTTTTTTTAAATGATGAACGAACTATTGAGTTTGGTTTAATGGCCTACCAATGTATACTACGAGTTTCTCTGCCCTAGGAGTCGGGAAGACACTCGGCAAGAAATGGAAGCAAATTTGAAAGAAGAAAAAATAAAGTAATAATAATAATGATAATAATACTAATAATAATAATGATAATAATGATAATACTGATAATAATAATAATAATCATAATAATAATAATAATAATAATAATAATAATAATATTAATAATAATAATAATAATAATAATAATAATAATAATAATAATATTAATAATAATAAAAATAATAATAATAATTTTTAATTGCAGCACAAGACCAAAGCCTCCTCAACAGAACTTACCAAAAACATGTAATGAAAAGAAATATTACAAGTAACTGCAGAATATGTGGTGATGGACAAGAAACAATAAGTCATATTATCTCTAGCTGCCCAGTCCTGGCTAAGAAGGAATATATTCACAGACATGACAGAGTTGGAACCTACATACATTGGAAGCTATGCCAACATTATGGAATAACAACAGAAAAAAGATGGTATAGGCACACACCAGAAAAGGTCACAGAAAACGAGAAAGCAACCATACTCTGGGATATCCCAATACACACAGATAGAGAAATTAAGACCAACAGGCCAGATGTAGTTGTCAGAGATCATGAAAAAAATAAATGCTTTCTAATTGATGTATCAATACCGGTAGATGACAACGTGTCTCTAAGAGGAATGGAGAAACTCTCAAAAGACAAAGACCTGGAACTAGAGGTAACCAGAATGTGGAACCTGAAAACAGAAACAATTCCTATCATAGTAGGTGCATTAGGCATGATAAAAAATTATTCAGACAAATACATAACAAAAACACCAGGATTACAAACACATATAACATACAGAAAATTGCACTACTAGGCACTGCACACATCCTACGCTGAACACTTTCCATACAATAACCATCAGAGCATCACAACAAATCACAGCACATACCCAAGGCACACAGAGCTGCGCTCGGTAGTGAAGTGACAGCATGCTATAAAAATAAAACTACTGAATAATAATAATAATAATAATAATAATAATAATAATAATAATAATAATAATAATAATAATAATAATAATACATGGGAGACGGAGTTAAAGAATAATCTATCTGGGACAATCATACTATATAAAGATATTCAGTTATGTAGTATAACATCACTGTTAATTTTAATAACGTACTATAAAGTACATATATTTTAAATACTGGACAATTTAATATAGCTTGCAATATAATGCATTATATTAGCAGTGATTGTTTATATATTTCAATAGAATTGGAAGAAACGCTTCTTTATATATTATGTTTTGTACGAGACAGCTCCACCATGTCATTCTTTTCTCCTTTTTTCGCTAAACTGCAAAATAGGAAACAAGAGTTGTAAAAGTTTATGATTTAGCCGTTTGAAAGTAAAATCACTCAAATATTTTATAAGTCTTCTTTTCAGAATATTCATTACACTATAGATAACTATATGTGTGATAGACACATATACAGACACATCCCTCACATACGCACACGGATATACATAAATAAACATACACATTCACGCACACAAACACACAGAGACACACAGAAACATATGCATGTATGTATATATATTTCGAAAGAAGAATATATTACGCTTGAAATAATTCATGGAATAATTTACACATTACTTACGAACAATGTGTAGTATACCTCTACAATATTTCATCGTTGTTACTCGTGTCAAACTCAGTGCCAGCTGTGATAATATTAATTTAAATATATTAGAGACATGCAAAATTCTTTTATGATGATCTTATCACGACTAAGTATCCAGATACGTTATTTAAAAGTATTTTAATAAATTATTTTTCATATAGAAAAGCTTGCTATGATATATCCATTGCACGTTTCAAATATTCTAGATATGATTTGATATTGTATTCGGGTTTCGGGGAAGTGTGGGGGAACTTTCTGTAAGAGGATGTTAGCGAAACATGGAGACTGTGTATTATAATTTCTCTTGTTGTTGCTATTGGTAAGCTGATCACGTATTATAGTTGTTATCTTTACAATATTCATAATATTCTTATTGCCATTGTATTTCCGTTGATAATTTGGGTAAATTTCCTAATATCACAGCTTCCTTTCCAATTGCTGTTTCTTACTGGGGCTTTGCGTGATACTCAGCAGCACGATATGTGTGCGTCAAGTAACTCGCTTCACAGCATCATTTTCGATGTTATAAGGATTCATACCACTAAATTTATTTCTCACACATCGGTTAGTTTAACTTGTGTCCCCTATTCTCCGGCATGTCCAATATTGTAGAGGTAGAGAATTTCTTAATTTTCTTTCTGGCTTTCTACACTTGCTATTCTACTCTCTTCACTGTCGTTAGGGTTGTTTCTACAGGAATCATAGCCATCACTGATATTTGCTACAATATTTCGTATTGAGACGATAAATATAAATACACAATGAGACAAAAATGAGTGACGAATATGTATGCCATATTTCAGGGCCGTAATGTAAAGAGCACAGATAACGCTGTGAAAAAAAAAGGGTTGATATATAGTTGTTCGACTATGCAAGAATATATTTATTTCTTTACTACCTACAAGGGGCTAAACATAGAGAGGACGGGCAAGGACAGACAAAGGGATTAAGTCGATTACATCGACCCCAGTGCGAAACTGGTACTTTATTTATTGACACCGAAAGCATGAAAAGCAAAGTCGTCCTCGGCGGAATGTGAACTCAGAATGTAACGATAGACGAAATACCGCTAAGCATTTCGCCAGGCGCGCTAACGTCTCTGCCAGCTCGACGCATTCGAATATATTGCGAATGAATGCGTTTAGGATTCTAATTCGCAACACTTTTCCTTTTCAGAGTTTCCCATTTACAACCGGATAGACTAGATGAATACACACACACACACGTATATACATAAGAACATAAACATATACGTTAAGAACACTCAAGGATTGTTCATGAAACATAGAGTGAATCCTTGCTTACCGGTGTTAGAATGAACAATTTAATACCTACCGAAAATGCGATGCTTACTCCCGTCCTCACAACAATATTTAAGAAACAAAGTGAAGGAAAAAGATTAAACAACTGGAAAAAGAAACTACAGCATGGGCAGTGCCTCAAAGAAATCGAAGGAAAAGACAAGGACAATACTATGCGAAAGAGAACTGAAACGATGCAGTGATATGCAGCTCCAGGAACAAGGTCTACGGCGGATTAATTACACCACGTTTCAATAAGGTAAAAGTAGCGTATCGCCCCTTTGTACGATAATTGGCAGCAGAAACGAAGCGATCTGATATTGTAAAATACTTTGAGTTACTGCTCCAAAGGCATTACAAAAGAAGGCACGATAACGTGCGTAAGTTCATCCACTGGAAAATGTATATACGTATATATATATATATATATATATATATATATATATATATATATATATATATATATATATATATATATATATATATATATATACCTATTTATATACATATATATATATATACATCCATATAGAATTACACATTCACCCACACACACACAAACACACAAGCACACATGCACACACAGATACACACACGCACGCACACACACACAAACATATATATATATATATATATATATATATATATATATATATATATATATATATATATATATATATATATCTTCTTGCTTCACTCCCGAGAAGGGAGTGAAGCAAGGAGATACAATCTCCCCAAAACTTTTCACTGCATGTCTCGAACAAATCATCAGAGGCATCGACTGGCAAGGCGGTGTCAACATCAATGGCGAGCTCCTCACCCATCTCCGTTTCGCTGACGACATCGTACTCATCGCTGAAAACATGGATCAGCTTCAGATCATGCTGACGGAGCTCGACATCAAAAGTTCTTCAGTAGGTCTCAAGATGAACCGCACTAAAACAAAGTTCATGCGGTCAGACAATGTACCAACAGGTCGAATGGTGATCGGCAGTGATGAAATAGAGGAGGTGAGAGAATATGTCTACCTGGGACAGGAAGTAAATATGTGCCGGGATATCAAAAAGGAGATCTCACGGAGAGTAAGGGCCGGATGGAAGGCGTTCAATGGCATAAGGGATGTGCTTAAGGAAAGGTTGGACAGGACCACCCGCGCAAACCTCGGGTGCAGTTCTGCCTGCAATGTTATATGGTAGTGAAACATGGGCTACCACAAAGAGAGAAGAGCAAAGACTGGTAACGGCTCAAAGAGCCATGAAAAGGTCAAAGCTTGGTATCTCGCTGAGAGAGCACATAAATAGCAAGATGATCAGAAAGAAGTCCGGCGTGAGAGATGCCATCGCAGAGTATACACGCAGCAAGTATAGATGGGCTGGACACGTCGCCCGGCTCATATATATATATATATATATATATATATATATATATATATATATATATATATATATATATATATATATACAGTTGTAGATTTGTTAATTCATGAAAAAGAGAAATATGAATTATTAGTAAATCCATATTAGAGAACGATATGCAATAAAGGGGAATTTGTTGCACTGCAAACTTTAATATAGATTCAAACTAATCAGATAACGTTTTCCTTAATGTAAATTAAAGTACAGAAAACATTGTCCTTTCATCATTACTGTTTTCGTCACTCATCCTCTGGCCCCCATCCATTCATCTGTCCTCTATTTCCGACCATAGATATCACAGCACTTATCTGTCATTGTGTAGAGTGAAAGTAGTTCGTTTGGGATTAGGTCACTAATTAAATTTTTAGTAGAAATTTGCTTTCAGAATAATGAAATGTTTGACACATAGATTAATTGCAAATTCTACTGTGTATTTATGTATTATATGAACATTATAAACACATACGCACACATATATATATATATATATATATATATATATATATATATATATATATATATATATATATATATATATATGCAGAAATTTATCTGAAGACATTGGAATTATAATGAAATTGCTTCTAAATTAAAGCAAAATAAATAAAGTTTTGGGTAATCATACTTAGATCCCATTTCTTGCCTTATATTTTTTCATGATATTTTAGCTCACAAACTTTTGACCAAATTTATGTCGCATTGGTGCAAAACTATGAAATTCCTCATGCCTTTTCCCTATGATGTAAGCTAAGATGTTGCTGTTAAAATAAAAAAAGAAGGTAGTTAGATCTAAACTATTTTGGTGACGTTACTTACAGGGACCAGTCCACTTCCATAATGTTTACAGTTTTCAATTTGCTTAAGACCTGAATCAGCCGCAAAGCTCTGAGTGATGCTGCCCGTGAGTAAATTTCGGGCTTAAGTATATTATTCAACTAGGACTGTAGTTGAATTATTATTTGGAAAATCTTAAAATCTGTGAAATTCCTGTCAATGTAAACTACAACGATTCTGTTCCTCCTCTGATATTACAGGACTGTGGTTACATCAAATAATTGGCTTGATTGATACAGAAGACGCAATTAATCTAATTGTAAATTAGCAGTGTCGTTGATA